>NC_041386.1:486242769-486252019 GCF_002162155.2 Triticum dicoccoides
GAGGTGCGGTTTTCGGCCAGGCGATCGTGATCGAACGCTCTAGGAGATGGGGTAGAGTTTGGTGGGTTTTGGGCCAAATTGGAGGGGTGTTGGACTGCAACACACATGAGGCCTTTTCGGTCCCTCGGTTAACCATTGGAGTATCAAACGAAGTCCAAATGATACGAAACTTGACAGGCGGTCTACCAGTAGTAAACCAAGGCCGCATGAAAAATCTTGGTCCAATCCGGAAATGTTTAATCTCCACACACGAAAGAAAACTAGAAAAGGCCACCGGAGGAGAACGAAGCACCGGAATGCAAAACGGACAACGGGGAAAATGCTCGAATGCATGAGATGAACACGTATGCAAATGCAATGCACATGATGACATGATATGAGATGCATGACAACGAAAAACAACACAGGGAGACAAAGACCCGAACCCGAGAAATAAATATAACTTAACGCCGGGAACGGCAAGAGTTGGAGTACAAATTGGGAAAGTTATATCCGGGGTGTTACAACACTACACCACTACGAAAGGATCTCGTCCCGAGATCTAGGACTGAAAGAACGCCGGGTACTCAGAACGGAGGTGATCCTCGCGTTCCCAGGTAGCTTCACGGTCGGAATGGTGTGACCACTTGACTTTGAGAAATTTGATCGACTTGTTGCGAGTCTTGCGTTCAGTCTCTTCAAGAATAGCAACTGGGTGCTCACGATAAGAGAGATCTTCTTGGAGCTCAATGTCCTCGAAGTTGACGGTGCGGTCAGGAGTCTTGAAGCACTTTCGAAGCTGAGAGACATGGAACACGTCATGAACATTTGCAAAGTTTGAAGGAAGCTCGAGTTGATAGGCGAGGTCGCCTCTCTTGCTGACAATCTTGAAAGGTCCCACGTATCTAGGGGCAAGCTTCCCTTTGATACCGAAGCGACGAGTACCTTTCGTAGGAGAGACGCGGAGGTAAACATGATCTCCGATCTCGAAAGCCAAATCACGGTGCTTACTATCATAGTAGCTCTTCTGGCGGGATTGGGCTGCTTTAAGGTTATCACGAATGACTTTGCACATTTCTTCTTCTTCTGTGATTAAGTCATTACCCAGCAGCTGACGTTCACCGGTTTCAGACCAGTTGAGAGGGGTACGGCACTTCCTGCCATACAGAATTTCAAAAGGGGCCTTGCCCGAACTTGCTTGAAAACTGTTGTTGTAGGAGAATTCAGCATAAGGAAGACAATCCTCCCACTTCATGCCGAAGGAGATCACACAAGCCCTGAGCATATCTTCAAGAATCTGGTTGACACGCTCGACTTGACCGCTTGTTTGAGGATGGAAAGTTGTGCTGAAGCGGATGTTGGTGCCCATGGCCTTCTGAAAAGAATCCCAAAACTTCAAGGTAAAGATGCTGCCACGGTCTGAAGAGATCACTTGAGGAATACCGTGCAGAGAGACAATTCGAGAGGTATAGAGTTCCGCCAATTGAGCTGCAGTGATCGACTCTTTGATAGGCAGAAAATGAGCCACTTTGGTGAGCTTGTCGATGACAATGAATATAGCATCATTGCCACGCTTGGACTTTGGAAACCCAGTCACGAAGTCCATTTCAATGTGGTCAAACTTCCATTCTGGAATGGCAAGAGGTTGGAGGAGACCAGCTGGCCTTTGGTGTTCTGCCTTCACTCTTCTGCAGACATCACATTCATTCACGAATTGAGCGATATCGCGCTTCATTCGAGTCCACCAATAAGCTTGCTTAAGGTCCTGATACATCTTCGTGCTCGTAGGGTGGATGGAGAGGAGAGAATTGTGAGCCTCGTTCATGATCACTTTACGGAGGTCACCTTTGGGCACAACAATACAATCCTCGAAGAAGAGAGTGTCCTTGTTATCAAGGCGGTAGCACTTGTACTTGGACTGACTCTTGGCAATCCCAATCTTCACCTTTTTCACCATAGCATCAAGAAGCTGGGCTTGGCGAATCTGGTCTTCTAAGGTAGGAGAGACTTGAAGGTTGGCGAGGAAACCTTGAGGAACAACTTGCAGATTAAGCTTGCGGAAAGCTTCACAAAGCTCGGGTTGATAAGGCTTGAGAATAAGACTGTTGCAGTAAGCCTTCCTGCTCAAAGCATCAGCAATCACATTGGCCTTGCCTGGAGTATACTCGATACTCGGATTATACTCTTGAATCATTTCGACCCATCAAGTTTGCCTGAGGTTGAGATTAGGCTGAGTGAAGATGTACTTGAGACTCTTGTGATCAGTGAAAATGTCCACTTTTCTTCCCAATAGAAGATGTCTCCAAGTCAAAAGAGCATGCACAACTGCCGCCAACTCGAGATCATGAGTGGGGTAGTTCTTCTCATTAGGCTTCAACTGGCGAGATGTATAAGCAACAACTTTCTTCTCTTGCATCAATACTGCGCCAAGACCTTGGAGAGAGGCATCACAAAATACCTCGTACGGCTTGGATTCATCAGGTGGGGTCAGAACTGGAGCAGTGATCAATTTCTCTTTCAAAGTGTTGAAAGCAATATCACACTCCGGAGACCAAACATACTTGACGTGCTTCTGAAGAAGATTTGAGAGAGGCTTTGCGATCTTAGAAAAGTTTTCAACAAATCTTCGGCAATAGCTTGCGAGACCGAGAAAACTGCGGAGTTGCTTCACGTTTTGAGGAGGTTCCCAATTCACAATTGCAGACACCTTCTTAGGATTCACGGCAATGCCCTTGGCAGAGATGATATGACCAAGATAAAGAACCTCATCAAGCCAAAATTCACACTTGGAGAACTTGGCGTAGAACTGATGTTCCCTGAGCTTATCGAGAACCAAACGGAAGTGTTTGGCATGATCTTCCTTGTTCTTGGAGAAAACCAGAATGTCGTCGAGATAGACCAAAACGAAGTCATTGGTGTAGGCGTTGAAGATGAAGTTCATCATGCGAGAGAACGTCGGAGGAGCGTTGGTGAGGCCAAAAGACATGACAGTGTATTCATATGAACCAAAGCTTGTTCTGAATGCTGTCTTGGGAATATCTTCTTCACGAATGCGAATCTGGTGATAACCCATACGGAGATCAAGCTTGGAGAATACTTGGGCACCTTTGAGTTGTTCGAACAGCTCATTGATGTTGGGAAGTGGGTATTTGTTCTTGATGGTATTCTTGTTCATTGGACGGTAATCAACACAAAGTCGGTCCGTTCCATCCTTCTTCTTCACAAAAAGAACACCACAACCCCACGGAGAAGAACTAGGCCGGATAAGACCCATTTTCTCTTGCATATCGAGTTGCTTCTTCAGCTCCTTCAACTCTTTAGGTCTGAGCTTGTAAGGACGTTTGCACACAGGTTCCATGCCAGGCTCAAGTTCAATAACGAATTCAACTGGCCGGTGCGGAGGCATTCCTGGGAGCTCTTCTGGAAAGACGTCTTGATATTCGCAAACAACTGGAATTTGAGAGATGGCATCCAATTCACCCTTCTCATTGAGAGAAAACAGACGGATAGTATTATCCCGAGCGGCAAAGACAATTACATCCTCAGACGAATGAGTCAATTGAATCTGCCTGGCTGCACAATCAAGATGTGCCTTGTGCTTAGAAAGCCAATCCATTCCGAGAATAAGATCAATATTCGAGTTACCAAGAACAATTGGGGAAGAAATGAACTTGTAGTCACCCAATGTGATAGTAACCTCAGGGACGCAGGTGTTAGCTGTCATCTGCTTGCCTGGTGACAATTTGCAAGGAACTTTGCAGATACTGATAATCACACTCATACTTTGATGCAAAAGGTTTGGAAATGAAGCAATGCGATGCACCCGTGTCAAAAAGAACTTTTGCAGGAATATCATTAATAGGAAGGTTACCCATGATGACATCTGGTGAGTCCTCTGCCTGAGCTGCATTCACCATATTGACCTTGGTGAACTTGGGGTTATGGTTGACCACAGCTGTACTTGCCGATCTGACAGGAGGAGGAGGAGGAAGACGCCTCTGGTTGAGACACTTGTTGGCATAGTGACCCTTCTGTTGGCACTTGTTGCACGTGACCTCTGAAAGCGGATGGTGATACAGAGCACTCGATCTTGGAGCTTGTGACGAAGTCTTGTTCTGAAAGCCAGGGTTGGGTGGGTGGGAAGAACCACTGCCACCTTTGCTCTTCTGCTGAAACGGCTGACGGAAAGGAGGAGGAGGAAGCCAAAACTTCTGCTGCTTGGCCACTTGAGTAGAGGAAGAAGGAGTAACATCTCTGACTCGCTTCTTGGAAGCATCACACCTCAACTGAGCAGCCTCTTGCTTCAGTGCCATGTTGTAGAACTCATCGTATCTCAAGGGCTCAAAGAGGACAAGAGCTAGCTGAATTTCTTCTCTGAGACCACCCCTGAACTGATATATCATGCTCTTCTCATCAGGGACGTCCTGCTTGGCAAAGCGGGCAAGCTTCTGGAACAACTTGTTGTAGTCATAGACAGACAAAGAGCCTTGCTTCAGATTGCGGAATTCCTCACGCTTGCTTTCAACCACGCTCTGCGGAATATGATGAGCTCGGAAATCTCGACGGAAATCGTCCCAAGTGATAACACGTCCACCTCTAGAGTCCTTGTATTGCTGGAACAATTCTGTAGCTTGATCTTTGAGTTGGAAGGAAGAGAACTTGACAAAGTCCTCAAGCCTGACGTTACTGCACTCGAAATGCTTACATAGATCCACAAGCCAACCGTTAGCATCGGTTGCCTCAACACAATTGCTGAAAGTCTTTGGCTCGTTAGCAAGGAACTGGTTGAGTGTAGCAAAGTGACTCTGATTGCTGCCTTGATTCCCTTGACTGCCTTGATTGCGCTCTTGAAGAATTTGCATGATCAGCTGTGTGTTTGCATTGGTTGCGGCCATCACAGCTTGCCATGCCTCTGGAGGAGGTGGAGGAGGTGGCGGATCAGGTTTCGGAGTCGTGCGTGTTGGAGGAGCCATCCTGAAGAGGGTGACCACCATTAGCACATTGACAGATAAAATATTGAAGCTGAATCCAACGGAATGAAAATTGCAACATATAGTCTTCACATCCGAACAAAATGAACGAATGCATTTCTCTTGGAATGGTCACATATCCATAAATTGAGAAGCCACGTAGAATTAAGGTAGAGAAATAAATCAACAAGGTACGCATCAAGAACGAATAATCGGTAAGAAATCCCAATCTCAAACCAATATCCGTGGAAGAAAAAACTAGAGCTACTAGAATTCCCACCTATGAAACTCCCGAACCTTTCCGGTTATGCAATCAGGTGTTGGGGATACAGGGGAAGCATAATATCTCACCCAAACTAGCAAATCCTACATCCAGTTGTATCCATCCTTCAACACATAACCAAGAAACCTTCAGAAACCATCTACCTCAACCTTCGAAAAGCATACGTTATACAAGTTATGGCGATACTCCCGAACTCCCACCCCAGTACTGGGTGGCGTCGAGGTTATCTCACCAACGAACTGCATAAAAGAGATTTTCTATGTCGGCGTACTAGACTCAGGTATTCCAGAACTGCAACGATAAAATTATGATGACAACACCTCAGAGCTCAACTCCCCGGGACACTTCCACTAAACCCCTGACAGGAGGCACCAAGACAATGTTCTCATCACAAAACCATCGGAACGATTCCAACATACCCGCGTGATCCTAAAATTTTTTTTAGTGAAATTTGAGAAGAGAAGAGTCAAAACTCTACGTCAGGATGCCTTAACAGAGCGATGAGGAGACTGGGAAGTAAAAAGAATTCCTAATCTCTCCGATATATAATTCCTAAAGACTCAAAACATTTTTCTAGACACAACTCGGCCGCTAAAAACGATCAAGCAATGGGGCTCCTAAGGTCGGGGAAGGCTCTGATACCAACTTGTAACACCCTCGATGCGACTATAGCTCCCACGTGTCGAGGCACGACTTAGAGACATAATCGCATTGAAGGCATATGTCGCAAGTTAGGCAATCTTCACCAACATCCCATGTAATGTAATAATAAAAGGGGAGATAACATAGTTGGCTTACACTCGCCACGTCAATCAAGTACATAAATAACATTACATCATGCATACACTCATGGCCCGACTACGGCGCCAAAATAAAAGAGAACCCAACATGCGACACGGTCCCAATCACCCCCAACTGGGCACCACTACTGATCATCGGGAAAGGAAACATAGTATCATTGAGAGTCTTCATCGAACTCCCACTTGAGCTCATACACGTCTCCTGGAGCGGAATCATCAGGCCCTGCATCTGGTGTAATAGTAATCTGTGAGCCACGGAGACTCAGCAATCTCGCACCCTCGCGATCAAGACTATTCAAGCTTATAGGTAAGGCAAGGGTAAATATAAGTGGAGCTGCAGCAAGCGACTAGCAAGTATGGTGGCTAACTTATTCGCAAAAGAGAGCGAGAAGAGGAGGCAAAGCACGAGCGAGAAACTAGAGAGCAACCTGCGCAAACATTACTCCAACACCGTGTCCACTTCCCGGACTCCGCCGAGAAGAGGCCATCACGATAACACACTCGATTGATTCATTTTAATTATTTAAGGTTCAAGTTTTCTACAACCGGACATTAACAAATTCCCATCTGCCCATATCCGCGGGCACGACTTTCGAAAGTTCAATCCCTGCAGGGGAGTCCCAACTTAGCCCATGACAAGCTCTCATGGTCAACGAAGGAATAGACCTCCTCCCAAGACGTTCCGATCAGACTCGGTATCTCGGTAACTCAAGACACTTCGACAGGTTAAAACAAGACCAGCAACACCGCCCGAATGTGCCGACAAATCCCGATAGGAGCTGCACATATCTCTTTCTCAGGGCACACTCAGATGAGCGCTCCATACAACTAAAACCAAACCTCAAGTTTCCCCGAGGGGGCGCTGCACAGGACTCTAGTTTGGACCAACACTCAGAGGAGCACTGGCCCGGGGGGGGGGTTTAAATAAGATGACCCGCGGGCTCCGGAAACCCGAGGGAAAAAGAGGCTAGGTGGCAAATGGTAAGACCAAGGTTGGGCATTGCTGGAAAAGCTTTAATCAAGGCGAACTATCAAGGGGTTCCCATTATAACCCAACCGCGTAAGGAACGCAAAATCCGGGAACATAACACCGATATGACGGAAACTAGCGCGGCAAGAGTGGAACAAAACACTAGGCGAGAGGCCGAGCCTTCCACCCTTTACCAAGTATATAGATGAATTAAGATAGCAAGATAATATAATGATATCCCAACAAGTAAATAAAAGATGTTCCAACAAGGAACGACCTCCGATCTTCACCTGCAACTAGCAACGCTATAAGAGGGGCTGAGCAAAGCGGTAACATAGCCAATCAACGGTTTGCTAGGACAATGGTGGGTTAGAGGTTTGACATGGCAATTTGGGAGGCTTGCAAGCAAGTGGTAGGCATCGTAGCAGTGGCATAGCAAAAGAGCGAGCAAACTAGCATAGCAAAGATAGTAGTGATTTCGAGGGTATGATCATCTTGCCTGCAAAGCTGTCAGAGTTGACTGGATCCTCAAAAGCAAACTCAACGGACTCCTCATTAGCGAACTCGTCTCCCGGCTCTACCCAAACAAGACAAACAAGCAACAAATACACAATCAACCACGTGCAAAACTCAAGCAATAAGATACAATGATGGTATGCTATGCGGGATGCGATGCGGGATGCAAAATGCAAGATATGACAGGAAATGCATGAACCTGGCCTCAACTTGGAAAACCAAGTGTTCCACTGGAAAGATGGGATGAAATCACTTGAAAACGATATAAAGATCATTGGAATCGGAGTTACGGTTTGGAAATGGCAAGCGTTTTAAGAATGACACCGGTCTGCGATTTACAGCAAGTAGGCATCTAAATGCAATGACATGAACATGCCACAGCACCCAAACATGGCAACAAAATACCAGGAAGGGAAGCATTCAAGATGCTTAACAAAAGACTAGCACTAAGCCACGGCCAATTCATCCATTACGAGGTTCAAACAAGGATGGCAAAAACGCAAATGCAAAACAGATTTCAGACTTAGTGAAATTAACACTTGTCTGAAATTTCAGATCATGAAGCCCTCTTCGGAGCAACAAAACAACATGCTACAGGACCTGATTATGACAAAGAAAGACATGGCATGGAGCTACTCAACAAGCTTAACAAAAGTCCTTTAGTGACCTTGAGCCAAAATGGATCACAAAATACACTAACAAGCACACGAACATAGCAAAAACATAATCAGTTTTCAGACTTAGTGAAAACTGGGACATGCTGAAACATAACTCACGAAGGCATGTAAACGAGCTCAATGCACTCACTACAGTGCAAGTCATGGCAAGACAAGCATACACCCAAAAATAAGGCACAAAATGCAAGCTAGACATGGCAAGAACAATGACATAGCATGCACGGATCAACTACAATAATAACATCGGCAAAATCGCAAACGAGTTGACGATCTGCCCAGATTCGGAATGAAGCAAAAGTAGAGCTCGATTGACTCTAGCTAGGGTGCTCCATAATTGCAAACAAAGACATGGATGGATATAGCACTACAAGATTAAAAAACTCCCTTACTGATCATCCTCAAAAGAGGCACGATTACTAGGAAACAACAAGAACATATGGCATCATGAACTAAACAATCCCAGACTTAGTGAAAACTCCTAAGACCCTGAAAACAGATTTACCGGGTGCCTCACTTTGCAAGCTTGCACAAGTCACCACACACATCCTAAAAATGCATGGGTTGCACCTCTGGAAAGATAACAAGATGCTTAACAAAACATATGAAGGACTCACATGCATATCATGCACACAATAATCATGGCAAAAATGACAAAAGTCTAAGATGAACTAGCAGATCTGACAATTAACTCACGAAGCCTCCTTCTAGCAGCATTTCGGGCATCAAGATGAACTCAAATGAAAATGATGCAATGGAATGAAATGATGTACTCATCGAGGCGAACATTTTGATATACTATATGTCCAAATCGGAGCAACGGATGCGGAGAAAAGGCAGGTCAAAGTATGCACAAAAAATTAGGGTTAGAGAGACAAAAGTCAACCGAGAAAAAACAGATCTCAGATCTGCACGCTTTACGAGGATCGCCGGGGTCCCTGTTCACGTCGGAGCGCTCGCCGGAGATGCGAGGAAGAGGCGGCCGGATCCGGCACCGGTCGCCGGAGAGGAGCGGCGTGGAGGCGGCGGGGCGGCGCCGGCCCGAGGAGTCGGCGAGG
>NC_041386.1:486252673-486373127 GCF_002162155.2 Triticum dicoccoides
CAGCCTCGGGCGGCGGCGCGTGGATGGGCTCGCGGAGGCCCCTCCTGGGCCTCCCGGGCCGGCGACAGGTGAGGGACGCGGCGGCCACGTGGCGGCTCGCCACTGGCTGCGGGCGGCGTCGGAGGTCGGGTCGGACACGTCCGGCCCGACAAATTTTGTCCGGTGGCGGCGTGGGGAATGGATCTAGGGTTTCGGAGAGGGGGAGAGATCCGAATTTCGGGGGGTGGGGCTATTTATAGGCATAAGTGGAGCTAGGAGAGTCCAAATGACGTGCGGTTTTCGGCCACGCGATCGTGATCGAATGCTCTAGGAGATGGAGCAGAGTTTGGTGGGTTTTGGGCCAAATTGGAAGGGTGTTGGACTGCAACACACACGAGGCCTTTTCAGTCCCTCGGTTAACCGTTGGAGTATCAAACGAAGTCCAAATGATACGAAACTTGACAGGCGGTCTACCAGTAGTAAACATAGGCCGCATGACAAATCTCGGTCCAATCCGGAAATATTTAATCCCCACACACGAAAGAAAACTAGAAAAGGCCACCGGAGGAGAACGAAGCGCCGGAATGCAAAATGGACAACGGGGAAAATGCTTGAATGCATGAGATGAAAACGTATGCAAATGCAATGCACATGATGACATGATATGACATGCATGACAACGAAAAACAACACACGGAGACAAAGACCCTAACCCGAGAAATAAATATAACTTAACGCCGGAAACGGCAAGAGTTGGAGTACAAATTGGGAAAGTTATATCCGGGGTGTTACAGGCACCCATGCAAAGGGTTGGACCCCCAGCTAGTTTTAGACACCACACAAGGAGAAGAAGCAAGCTAGCCGAGCCCTTCTTCCTCCTCCCACCAAACAGCTCAAGGAGCATTGTGTAGCTACTTGTCCATCTAGTGATCATGCGGAGACCCCGCAGAGCAGCAGTAGGGGTGTTATCTCCACGGAGAGCCCCGAAGCTGGGTAAGATTCGCCGGCGTGCATGCCTTCGCCTCATCCCGTTTCCAGGCACCGGCGACGTCTTACTGGCTCCCACAATGATAAGCCACCCGTTGGCATATGTCGCACCTACCACCCGACACGTAATCTCCGCGCGCACCCCAGAGTTCGAACCTCAAGGGTCTGCCGGAACCCGAAATCCGACATTTTATTTCTACACAAAAATAACACCATGGCAATTCTGCTAAAAACAGCGTCAGTCTGGGTTAGTTCCATTCAAAGCATGCAAGTTAGAGTCCAAAACAAGGGCAAAAGTGTTTGGAAAAGTAGATACGCCAGAGACGTACCAACTCCTCCAAGCTTAAACCTTTCCTTGTCCTCTAGCAATGCAGTTGATAAACTGAAAGTGATAAAGAAAAACTTTTACAAACTCTGTTTTCTCTTGTTGTTGTAAATATGTAAAGCCAGCATTTACGTTTTCAGCAAAGATTATGAACTAACCATATTCACAATAACATCAGGTCTCATATTTACTCATATCAATGACATAATAAGCTAGCGAGCAATAATAATAAATCTCAGATGACAACACTTTCTCAAAACAATCATTATATGATATAACAAGATGGTACCTCGCTAGCCCTTTCTGAGACCGCAAAACATAAATGCACAACACCTTGAAGATCAAGGACAGACTAAACATTGTAATTCATGGTAAAAGAGATCCAGTCATAGTCATACCCAATATAAATTTATAGTAATGGATGCAAATGACAGCGGTGCTCTCCAGGTGGTGCTTTTTAATAAGAGGGCGATGACTCAACATAAAAGTAAATAGATAGGCCCTTCGCAGAGGGAAGCATGGATTTGTAGAGGTGCCAGAGCTCGGTTTTGGAATAGAGATAAATAATATTTTGAGCGGCATACTTTCATTGTCAACATAACAACTGAGAGATCTCGATATCTTCCATGCTACACACATTATAGGCGGTTCTCAAGCAGAATGGTAAGTTTATACTCCCCCACCACCAACAAGCATCAATCCATGGCTTGCTCGAAACAACGAGTGCCTCCAACTAGCAACAGCCCTAGGGGAGTTTTGTTTGCAATTATTTCGATTTGATTTGCTTAGAGCATGGGACTGGGCATCCCGGTGACCAGCCATTTTCTCATGAGTGAGGAGCGGAGTCCACTCCTCTTGAGAATAACCCGCCTAGCATGGAAGATATAGACAGCCCTAGTTGATACATGAGCTATTCAAACATGCAAAACAGAATTTCATTTGAAGGTTTAGAGTTTGGCACATACAAATTTACTTGGAACGGCAGGTAGATATCGCATATAGGAAGGTATGGTGGACTCATATGGAATAACTTTGGGGTTTATGGAAGTGGATGCACAAGCAATATTCCCGCTAAGTACAAGTGAAAGCTAGAAAAATACTGGGAAGCGACCAACTAGAGAGCGACAACAGTCATGAACATGCATTAAAATTAATGAACATTGAGTGAAAGCATGAGTAGGATATAATCCACCATGAACATAAATATCGTGAAGGCTATGTTGATTTGTTTCAACTACATGCGTGAACATGTGCCAAGTCAAGTCACTCGAATCGTTCAAAGGAGGACACCACCCTATCATACCACATCACAACCATTTTAATAGCATGTTGCCACGCAAGGTAAACCATTATAAACTCCTAGCAAATTAAGCATGGCATAAGAAACTATAATCTCTAATTGTCATTGCAAACATGTTTATTCATAATAGGCTGAATCAGGAACGATGAACTAATCATATTTACAAAAACAAGAGAGGTTGAGTTCATACCAGCTTCTCTCATCTCAATCAGTCCATCATATATTGTCATTATTGCCTTTCACTTGCACGACCGAATGGTGTGAATAATAATAATAGTGCACGTGCATTGGACTAAGTTGGAATCTGCAAGCATCTGATACATAGGAGAAGACAAGGTAATATGGGCTCTTTGTTAAATCAACAATACTGCATATAAGAGCCACTTCAACATTTTCATTATGGTCTTCTCCTCTCGACCCCCAAAGAAAAGAAAAGAAATAAAACTATTTACACGGGAAAGATCCCAACAAACAAAAGTAGAACATGAAATCTTTTTGGGTTTTCTTTTAATTACTACTACTACTACAGGCATGGAAAGTAAACTAACTAAAAGCTACAACTATTTTTTTGCTTTTCTTAAGGTTTTTCAAACACACAAGAAGAAGACTAGAAAAGAAAATAAACTAGCATGGATATTACAGTGAAAAAATATGAGCACCGAGAACTAGCATGAGTGTGTGAACATGAATGTAATGTCAGTGAGAAATACGTACTCCCCCAAGCTTAGGCTTTTGGCCTAAGTTGGTCTATGCCCATGGATCAAAGTTGTAGTTGGGGTCATACTGGGAAGGAGCCTCGGGGAGCCACTGGTTGGCAATCTCCTCCGGATCCCACTGGTAAACAGACTGACGGTGAGGATCAGGTTGTGGCTCCGGCTCTGGCTCTGTAGCTGGTGTGGGGTTTTGGTAGGCATGAAATGCCTCCAGCAGAACAAGATACTTGCCTGAAGATAAGTCAAACAAAGAAGGAGCAGGCAAAGTGATAGTCTCAGGGTGATTTTTATCAAATATCAGTCTGTAGTTAAGCATCTTTTTCTTATTCTTAACAATAAAATCATGTGCTACCATACTCTTATAGTCTAGAAAAATAGGAGGCAACAACTTTTCTTCTTTCTCATAATGCCTAATAGGTATGTTAAAGTGTGCAGCGAGGTGCGAGGTGAAGATACCTCCCAAGATGGGACCCTTTGTGCGGTTCAGATTTAACCGCTTGGCAACAATAGCGCCTAGACTAAAAGTGTTATCACGAAACAAGGCATGGCCCAAAATAACAATATCAGGGGCACTAAGGTTTCTAGAGTTTCCGCGACCAATTAAACATCTACTAGCAAATATCGCAAAGTAACCCAGAACCGGAAAATGTATGCTAGTAATTCTTGCATCGGAAACTTTCCTTGTTTCCCCTATAGCAATCATATCAATAAACCCTTCCACATCATTACGATGTGGTTCTTCTATGCTGCCTGTAAAGGGTATCTTACAGACCCGACAGAAATCAAAAAGGGACATCTCCTTATACTCATCATATAAATAAAAATCCACCAAGGGTGGTGATCTCTTAGCATGGAAATGAAAATTTTGCACAAAAATATTAGTGGGTAGGAGATACTGTTCGCGCTAGTCACGGGAAGTCGGTGAGGCCTGCATTCTCAACTAAAGAATAAAAATCATCATGAATCCCGGCTTCTCTCAAGAAATCATCACAAGGCCATTCACATGGTCAAACCTCCGCGGTGCGAGGGAGATTATATTTGGGCCTCTTATCCTCTTCACTTTGTTTATCCTTCAAACTTCGGCTCGAAGAGCCCCTCAATAATCTCTTCGTCATTTTCTGAAAATTTCTGAAATTTTTAGTAACTTAAAATAAAAGTGAACCAAACTCAACAAAATTGATAGCAACTACTCCCACAAGTGCCTAGAGACTATATCATGCATTAGAACTACATGGGACCATATAAATTTGACATGCAAGCTCAAGAACAGGGTCACCTAGGCAGCAAAAATTTGCAATGAATAATGCACCAGAACAAAAACTAATTGGACCATTGGAGGAGTCACATACCGAAGAACAATCCCCCAAAGCAGTTTTGTGAGTGGAGCTTTCAGCAAGGAGATCGAAAATGGCAGCAAGATGAGCTAGAACTTGTGCTTGAGCTGGTTGGTGATTTTTTTGGGCAGAAGAAGGAGTGTGTGGTGGCTGGAATAAGTGGAGGGGAGCCACCAGGGGCCCACGAGGCAGTGGGCGCGCCCAGGGGGGTGGGCGCGCCCTAGACCCTTGTGGCCAGGTGCTTGCTCCCCCTGATGTGTTCTCAGTGCCAAATATTCTCAAATCTTCTAGAAAAAAGCATATTTCATTCTCAGGGCATTTGGAGAACTTTTATTTTCGGGGTATTTTTTTATTGCACGGATAATTCAGAAAATAGATAGAATATACTATTTTTGCTTTATTTATCCTAAATGACAGAAAGTAAAAGGAGGGTACAGAAGGTTGTGCTTTCTAATCTCATCCATCTCATGCTCATCAAAAGGAATCCACTAACAAGGTTGATCAAGTCTTGTTAACAACCTCATTTAACATGGAACCAGAGAAATTTCAAATAACACTATGTTACCTCAACGGGGATATGCACATCCCCAACAATAAGAATATCATATTTCTTCTTGATAGTAGGAAGAGGAAATTCAAAACCTCCAATAATAATCGATGAAATTTTTCTAATAGAATTGATACTGTGGACTTGAGGTTGTTTCCTCGGAAAGTGTACCGTATGCTCATTTCCATTAACATGAAAAGTGACATTGCCTTTATTGCAATCAATAATAGCCCCTGAAGTATTCAAAAAGGGTCTACCAAGGATAATCGACATACTATCGTCCTCGGGAATATCAAGAATAACAAAGTCCGTTAAAATAGTAACGTTTGCAACCACAACAGGCACATCCTCACAAATACCGACAGGTATAGCGGTTGATTTATCGGCCATTTGCAAAGATATTTCAGTAGGTGTCAACTTATTCAAATCAAGTCTACGATATAAAGAGAGAGGCATAACACTAACACCGGCTCCAAGATCACATAAAGCAGTTCTAACATAGTTTCTTTTAATGGAGCATGGTATAGTTGGTACTCCTGGATCTCCAAGTTTCTTTGGTATTCCACCCTTAAAAGTATAATTAGCAAGCATGGTGGAAATTTCAGCTTCCGGTATCTTTCTCTTATTTGTTACAATATCTTTCATGTATTTAGCATAAGGATTCATTTTAAGCGTATCAGTCAAACGCATACGCAAAAAGATAGGTCTAATCATTTCAGCAAAGCGCTCAAAATCCTCATCATCTTTTTTCTTGGATGGTTTAGGAGGAAAAGGCATGGGTTTCTGAACCCATGGTTCTCTTTCTTTACCGTGTTTCCTAGCAACGAAGTCTCTCTTATCATAATGTTGATTCTTTGATTGTGGGTTATCAAGATCAACAACAGGTTCAATCTCTACATCATTGTCATTGCTAGGTTGGGCATCAACATGACCATCATTATTAACATTATCACTAGGTTCATGTTCATCACCAGATTGTGTTTCAGCATCAGAAATAGAAATATCATTGGGATTCTCAGGTGTGTCTACAACAGGTTCACTAGAAGCATGCAAAGTCCTATCATTTTTCTTTTTCTTCCTTTTAGAAATACTAGGTGTATCAACATTAGTTCTCTGAGAATCTTGCTCAATTCTCTTAGGGTGGCCTTCAGGATACAAAGGTTCCTGAGTCATTTTACCCCCTCTAGTCATAACTCTCATAGCATTATCATTCTTTTTAGTATGTAATTCATTGAGCAAATCATTTTGAGCTTTAAGCACTTGTTCTACTTGAGTGGTAACCATAGAAGCATGTTTACTAATGAGTTTAAATTCACCTTTAACACTAGACATATAATCACTCAAGTGTTCAATCATATAAGCATTGCATTTCAATTGTCTACCAACATAAGCATTGAAGTTTTCTTGTTTAACAATAAAATTATCAAACTCATCTAAGCATTGGCTAGCAGACTTATAACGAGGAATATCACCTTCATCAAATCTATAGAGAGAATTTAACTTTACTACCTGTGTCGGGTTATCAAGACCATGTATTTCTTCAATAGGAGGTAAATTCTTAACATCTTCAGATTTAATACCTTTTTCTTTCATAAATTTATTTGCCTCTTGCATATCTTCAGGACTGAGAAATAGAATACCCCTTTTCTTTGGAGTTGTCTTAGGAGTTGGTTCAGGAAGTGTCCAATTATTTTCATTAGTCAACATATTATTCAATAGCAATTCAGCTTGATCAACTGTTCTTTCCCTGAAAACACAACCAGCACAACTATCCAGGTGGTCTCTGGAAGCATCGGTTAGTTGTAGGATCGGAAGTATGTCTAGAGGGGGGGTGATTAGACTACTTGACCTAATAAAAATCTATCCTTTTCCCAATTTTAGTTCTTGGCAGATTTTAGCTATCTTAGCACAAGTCAAGCAATCTCCACACAATTCAGGCAAGCATGCAAAAGAGTATATGAGCAGCGAAAAGTAAAGCATGCAACTTGCAAGAATGTAAAGGGAAGGGTTTGGAGAATTCAAACGCAATTGGAGACACAGATGTTTTTGGCGTGGTTCCGATAGGTGGTGCTATCGTACATCCATGTTGATGGAGACTTCAACCCACGGAGGGTAACGGTTGCGCGAGTCCATGGAGGGCTCCACCCACGAAGGGTCCACGAAGAAGCAACCTTGTCTATTCCATCACGGCCGTCGCCCACGAAGGACTTGCCTCACTAGCGGTAGATCTTCACGAAGTAGGCGATCTCCTTGCCCTTACAAACTCCTTGGTTCAACTCCACAATCTTGTCGGAGGCTCCCAAGTGACACCTAGCCAATCTAGGAGACACCACTCTCCAAGAAGTAACAAATGGTGTGTTGATGATGAACTCCTTCCTCTTGTGCTTCAAATGATAGTCTCCCCAACACTCAACTCTCTCTCACTGGAGTTGGATTTGGTGGAAAGAAGATTTGAGTGGAAAGCAACTTGGGGAAGGCTAGAGATCAAGATTCATATGGTTGGAATGGAATGTCTTGAGCTCAACACAAGTGTAGGTGGTCCTCTCTCAGAAAATGTGTATTGGAAGTGTAGGCATGTTCTGATGGCTCTCTCCATGAATGAAGAGTGGGTGGAGGGGTATATATAGTGTCCACACAAAATCTAACCGTTACACACAATTTGCCAAACTCGGTGGGACCGAATCGTTAAACTCGGTCAGACCGATTCAACAAACCTAGTGACCGTTAGGATTTTCGGTGGGACTGAGATGCAACTCGGTAGGATCGATATGGTTAGGGTTTGGGCATAACGTAATCTCGGTGTGACCGATTACACAAACTCGTTGGGACCGATTTTGGTAATAAGCTAACTAGAGAGTTGGTCAGGTAAACTCGGTGGGACCGATTCGCTCCTCTCGGTGAGACCGAAATGTTACGAAAGGGAAACAGAGAATTTACATTGCAATCTCGGTGGGACTGATCGCTCACTTCGGTTAGACCAAAATGTTATGAAGGGAAACAGAGAAATTGCAATCCCATCTCGGTGAGACCGAGATCCCTATCGGTGAAACCAAATTGCTAGGGTTTGTGGTAGTGGCTATGACATGTGAAACTCTGTGGCGCTGGATAGAAAGAATCGGTGGGGCCGAGTTTGACTTTTGGTTTAGGTCATATGTGGATGTGGGAAGATAGTTGAGGGTTTGGAGCATATCACTAAGCACATGAAGCAAGAGGCTCATTAAGCAACACCTCATCCCTCCTTGATAGTATTGGCTTTTCCTATAGACTCAATGTGATCTTGGATCACTAAAATATAAAATGTAGAGTCTTGATCTTGAAGCTTGAGCCAATCTTTTGTCCTTATAATTTTGAGGGATCCACTTTCCTCATCCATGCCATGCCATCCATTGAGCTTTTCCTGAAATATTAATCATGGAGTAATGTTAGCTCAATGAGCTATATGTTGTTAGGAATTACCAAAACCACCCAGGGATAGTTGCACTTTCAATCTCCCCCTTTTTGGTAATTGATGACAACATATAGATCAAAGCTTCGACAAATGATAATAAGAGTGAAATATATCGTTGCTTTGAGAAGTATGTGATAGGCAAGAGCTCCGCCTAAATTTGTGCATATTTTAAGATTTGCTTTGGACTACAAATGCACAAAGAGTTAGCATCATGGGTTACTCTTTCATGTCACATACATCTTGGTGGAGCGCTCAAAATGATAAGAATTAAATACATGCACTCATCACCAAGCAAAGTGAATGATCAAAATAAGGATAAACTGATAGTAACATCCAACAAGCATTAAGTGTAGCTTATGATCAAACACATGATCATCAATGTCTCACAGATTAAGGCATAGTATCTCAAGCACTCAAAAGCAAATAAAGTTTCAACCAAGAAGACAAGAGAGAACAAATGCAAACTCTCTCTCAAAGCCTATGATCTATACATTTTTCTCCCACTTTGGCAACAAGTTACCAAAAAGTTCATAGAAAATGCATAGCACTAAACCATCTTGATCTTGGTGGAGTGTCGTTCGAGCAATTTCTCGCATTTTGGTTACCGCTTCACCTCAGCTGCCTCCCCTTGCGAGCCCCTCGCGAGCCGGGTCAGGCCCAGCTTGCGCGTAGCCCAGACTGCCGCCGCCGCGTCCTCTCAGGAGGGCTTTTTATTGCAGATCCTACGGATTCGATCAGGGAACACTCGGGACACCACAGCCTCCCACAGGCTACGTCAGGGCTCGCACGGAATGAAGGTAAACTAGCCGACCAGTGCGTCGCTTAGCCGACCACTTGGCGCGGGTGCATGGGCAATGTAACATCTACTAGTATGATTAACACCAGTTTTACATGAGGGGCTCCCCCTCCCAAAATTCTCTCACAACCATCAGGCCAAAACCTGAGTTCTATTCATGCAGGCTAAGGAAACAGGAACGATGCATAATCAGTCGGATAAATCCCCTAATGCGTCCTCAGGAGCACCTCCCGAACCATTGCTGGCGTCGCTGGGCTCGTCATCGCTGTATGCGTTGCCGCCAGCAGCGTGAGGGCCGTTCACCATGCTGCCCTCATCGGTAGCCACGATCACGCCGTTGTTGTCTGAAGCGAAGGCCCTGACAAGAGCATCCACATTGTCTTCCACCCAGTGCGCCAGGTCGTCTCGGACGGCCTGGGTGACTGGGGCGATGGCGGCGTCGAAATCGAAGTGAGGATCCATGTTCCGGAGATGGCTGAAGACGCGAGAAAAGGCGCGCCCGAGTAGGGCGCGGCTCCTCTCCTCCACCAAGCTGTCGGCCCTGACCGACCGCGCCTCCAGCTGTGTCACCATGGCGGTGAAGAACTGAAGGTTGCCGGCGTAGTTAACTGCGTGCGGCTCGCCAACAGCCGCCTCGCAGATGTTGCCCAAGGCTGTGTTGGCTCTCTCCCGGAGCGTGCTGAGCATGGGGCCATGCTCATGCTCCAGGATCTGCCGCTGATGTATCTCGTCCTCATTCTGGCGCGCGACGGCCTCAGCCTCCTCCACCCGATGGTGAAGAAGGAGCACCTCGGCCTGGGAGGTGGTCGACTCCCCTTGCGCTACCACAAGGGCGGCCCAAAGAGCATCGGCCCGCCGCGTCACTTCCTCCAGCTTGGCCCTCAAGGCGGCAGTCCTATCTTTAGCCTCGGCCCGGATCAACTCCACCCTCTCCTCGAACTCGCGCTCAAGGTTCAAGCGCGCCATCTCCACCCGACGCCCGACCTCCTCCAGGACACGGGCTTCCCGTGCAGCGACATCATCCTCCGCCTGCGCCATCAAGCGCTCCCTCGTCTCCAGACGCTCGTACTTGCGGGGACGTTCGGCGGCTTCCAGTGCCAGCGCCTCCTCACGCTTCTGGAGCTCTGCTGGGTCGCCAGAGGCCACCTTCATCGACGTGAGGGCTGCCTCGCGCTGCTCCACTTGCTCCTCCAGTGAGTCGCACCAGGCCAGGAGCTCCCGAGCCTGCTCCTCCGCCGCCTCTCGCCTCCGGTCAGCCTCCCGGGCCCCCTCAGCGTCTTGAGATCGGGCCTCCCGAGAGGCCACTAGCGGCACCTTGGCTTCTTCGTCGTCAAGATCGCGCTATTGGCGTGCAAGGGCGATGGCGCCCTCCAGCTCGCGCCTCTCTGCAGCCAGGCGCAGGCCCTCGGCCTCAAGGCGCGCGTTTTCATCAGCAAGCTCCTCACCGAGCAGGTTCACCGCGTCAGCCGCCCTTCGAAGGAATCCTTGGCGATGAGTGCGACGCTCCCGGGCGCGCTCGAGCACGTCTTCCACACCATCGTCTTCCCCAAGCAAGCGCCGGGGGCCACGGATCAGCACTCCCCCTTTGAGCAGGGGGCTGGGGGCTGGCACCCTCGCGACGGCCGGGCACGCCACGCCAGAAGCCCGGCCGGGAGCCAGCCCATCCCCAGATGAAGAGCGCAGGGAGCGCCTCGGCCAATCGCCTTCCATAACCAGGCTGGCTATGCCATGAGAAGGCCCGCGAAGGAAGATCACAGGGTGCACAGGGCCTCGATGCGCCTCGGGACGATTCGCCCCTCCGATCGCCCTCACCACAAGGGCTGTGCTGCTCGGAGCACTTGAGGACGGTGGAGGGGGCGAGGCCAAGGGGGACGGCACCTCGGCCATCTCCACGAGCTCGGCTGGAAGGGGCCTGCGGAGCAAGGATTAGTAAAAGCAACAGAAGAATCAAGAGTTGGAAAAGGACAAGGCTTACTCATAAGTGGCGAAGTACTTCCTACGCTTCAGCAGACGACATGGGTAATCGTCGTCTAGGGCCTCCCTTCTCTTCCGGAGGGCCTCAAAGTCCACGTGGAAGCGGCCCAAGAGTTGAGCGCAGGGATCAACCTGCGACGAAGATGGAGCGTCAAGGCGATCCGCGTCAGGGGCGCCTGCCTGATGCACGCTGCCAATCGCCTCACCAAGAGAAGCAGCTGGAGCCTCAGGAGCCTCAGCCGCAGGCGCTGAGGGCAGCTGCTCGCCACCCTCAGCCTCAGCGGCACGGGGCCCAAGAGCTGCTCCCTCACGAGCATCGCCCGGCGCTATCACCTCGACGGAAGCCCCCTCGGCCTCTGGCGCCTCATGCCTCCCTGCTCCGCCACTCGAGGAAGAGTCGCCTTGGCCGACTGGAAGGGAAGTCACCATCATTGGGTTCTCACGAGGCCCCTAGAGGCCGGCGGGGCGTGGCCCCCACTCATCAATGATAGGCATCTGATTCACAAAATCGCCCCTGTTCTGGCAGAGGTACAGCAAGGCTCCTCCCTGCTGGATGCTGCCAGGGTTGGGGTCCCCAGTCAGGATCAAGAGCGCTGTCCTCAGCACTTCAGGCGTCAGGTCCTCTTCCTGGAGCCTCATACACTCATCACGCCCGCTGAAGGCCCACACCCGGCGGGAGTGGCGTTGGAGAGGAGCAATGCGGCGTAGCAGGAACTCCTTCACCACGTTGGGTGAAGTCACACCAAGCGCCCTCAAGAACGCGAAGCGGTGCCAGACGAAGACGAGCCGGGGGCTCTCAAGCGTCTCCTGGCCCCAGCCCGAATTGGGGATAGCAGGCGAAGTTGGCTCCGATAGCAGGGGCCTAGGCACCCCAACATCCACATACAGCCACCGCTCGCGGAACCCAGCCGCGGACGGAGGGAGCCTGAAGTCAATCCCTGAGGCCGCTGTCTCAGACGCGGCAATGAAGCTCACGCATGCCGAGCATTGGGTAGGATCGACAAGGCGCAGAGAGAAGAAGTGGTGCAGCAAGGCAAACGAAGGAAGGATGGCCATCATTGCCTCGCAAACAAAGGCGAAGACAGAAAGAAGGGTGATGGATTCAGGACTCAGTGCATCATGTGGATCTGATAGTGGGAAAGCACGGCATTGAAGAAATCAGAAAAGGGGGGAACCAGACCCGCCCACAGGGCATCGACAAAATACTAGACCTCGGTGGCTATTCTGTCGATGGAGAAGTGAGACGCGGGCCAGGCCATCGTCCTCCCGCATTCTATGAAGATGGTGGCCGGAGCCGAGCTGACCTTGCCAAGCCCTCGGCAGGTGCCGCCAACGGCGGCGAGCAAGGCGGAGGCGTGGGTTTCCTCCCTCTTCCCTTCTTCGTCGGAGCCATGGCGATGGGAAGGGGGGGAGGTTCGAGATTGGCTTGGAGACAGAAGCTGGAGTTCGAGAGGAGGAAGGATAGAGGGCGCTTGAGCAACAAAAAGGGGAGCGGCTATGTACGACTACGAGTCCGCCTAGCATGGAGCAAAATAAGGGGGCGTGGGGGAACAGTGCCGCCCACGTCCAATCAACCGCCACGCGGCGCCCAAGGCCGCAGGCTGTTAGGGCCCGCGGTGCTTCACCCTTGCCCTTTCGCCTCCCTGCACGGCCAAGCCCGGGCTCCCCTTGGGCCCGGGGGCTACTATCGGCGTTCTGGGAACGGGGGTCCCCAGACTTGCCTACCTGCAGCCTGCGGCATGGCTCAAAGGGGGGCCCAGCACGGCCCATCTTCATCAGCAGAGGCCCAAGACCCGCGCGAGGGGCCAAGCCTCACGGGGCGGACGACACGGAGCTTCCTCAAGCACGGCCTCATCAGGCTGGCTCGTGAGGAGGCGGAGAGATCAAGGCGGGGTACCTCACGAGGTGCCCATGACGCAAGCCATGACGACCAAGGGCGCCAGGCGGGCGCCAGTCCGCGTAGTGTCCTCCTTTCCTCTTTGGTGCAAAGGGAGCAAGCGCAGGCGAGAGCATCAAGCAAAGGCACCCGTTTCGGTGCAACGAGACCAACACCAGTCAACGACAGGAAGGAAGTCATTGTGGAGCCCAAGCCAGCGTCACCACCAGAGCCTTTGGCAGGCGAGGACCAACTTTAGTCAGGATAAGTGTACCAGATGTTCCCCTTCAAAATGGCCAATTGTTGGCGCCCTTCCCGCTCAATATTTGGGAAGAGGCCCAGGGCCTTTGCCTATAAATAGGACTAGCCACCCCCAAGGTAGGGGCAATGAGAATCAGGAAGGAAGGGATTAAGCATTCAGAGAGAGAGAGAAGGGTGACTGAACTCCTCCTAGCAGTTCATCCCCCCAGCCAAGAACAGACCCTCGCGAGGCTGTTCTTCCTTGTATTGCTCATCATCATCAGCCCAAGAGGCAATCCACCACACCACACACTGTAGTAGGGTATTACACCACGTCGGTGGCCCGAACCAGTATAAACCTTGTGTCTCTTGTGCTGTTATTTCCATAGCTTAGATCTTCCCGAGGCGGAGGGTGCAGGTAGATAGAACGCGTAATCTCTACGCGCACCCCAGAGTTCGAACCTCAAGGGTCTACCGGAACCCGAAATCTGACAGAAGTACACCGGGTGCTCGACGAGGTTGGGTGAGTCAGTGCTGGTGGCGCCCTCCGGAGACCATGGCGCCTCCTGAGGCGATGAGGCCTCCGGAGGCTAGCCATCTGGGAGAGGGGCCTCTTCCGCCTCCGGTGCACTCTTCTGCGGCGGCTGATCCTCCTTAGCCGCGGTGGCGGTTTCTATGGGCCTTCCTTGTTCCTGTTTTTCCTTGTCTTGAGCTGCTGCTGTGGTTTTGATTCGATGCTCCTCCCTAACCGCCACCAGGGCTGCGCTGGCGGAGTAGGGAGTGGCGGCGAGGTAAAGCACCAGGGGCTCTTGAGGGCGCGGGGCCACCATGACCGGAGGGTTTGTCAGGTATCTCTTGAGATCTTGGAACGCCTTGTCGGCCTCTTCAGTCCATTCGAAGGGCCCCTTTTTCTTCATTAGCTGGAAGAAGGGCAGCGCTCGCTCCCCAAACTTGGAGATGAAGCACCCTAGCACGGTCACGCGCCCAGTGAGATTCTGCATTTCTCTGAGGGTCTTTGGTGGGCTCATGTCCTCGACCGCCTTGACCTTTTCCGGGTTAGCCTCAATGCCTCGGTGGGACACGAGGAAACCCAAGAGCTTGCCCGAGGGGACTCCGAACACACACTTCTCTGGGTTGAGCCGCAGGTTCACTGCGTTGAGGCTCGCGAAGGTTTCCTCCAGGTCTTGTATCAGGGTCCTGGCCTCCCGAGACTTCACCACAATGTCATCGACGTAAGCCTCAACATTCTTCCCGAGCTGCGGGCCCAAGGTGATGTGCATCAGCCGCTGAAAGGTCGTCCCTGCGTTGCGTAGCCCGAATGGCATGCATGTGTAGCAGTACACCCCACACGGGGTTAGGAAGGCTATCTTTTCGACGTCTTCTACCGCCATCTTGATCTGGTGATACCCAGAGAAGGCATCCAAGAAGCATAGCAGGTCGCATTCCGCGGTGGAATCGACAATCTGGTCGATGCGAGGGAGCGGGAACGGATCTTGCGGGCATGCCTTGTTGAGGTTGGTGAAGTCGAAACACATGTGCTCCTTCCCTCCCTTCTTTGGCACAACGACAGGGTTGGCCAACCAATCCGAGTATCAGACCTCGCGAATGACCCCAGCGGCTTCTAGTTTGCGGGTCTCTTGGACGATGAAGGCCTGCTTTTCGGTGGACTGCCGCCTTGCCTTCTGCTTCACAGGGCGCACGTTGGGGCACACGTTGAGGTGATGCTCGATTACGCTCCTAGGGATCCCCGCCAACTGGTCAGGCTCCCAAGCGAATACCTTGTTGGTCGCGCGCAGGAACCTGACCAGGGCCTCCTTTTGCTTGGGCTCGAGGTTATCTGCTTGGTTTCTGCCTTGTTTTGTGTGAACAATTGTTTCTTCTTGGCGGGTGCAACCCCCTTGGGCTCGGGGGTCTCCGAGTCGGCGGGCTGTGCCGACGCCGCCTTCTTGAAGGCGAGCTTGAGCACTCGCAGCGCGTCTCCGGTGTCCCCGTGCACGGTGAGGACACCGCTGCTCCCGGGCATCTTCATGAGGTTGTACGCCGGGTGCATCGCGGCCATGAACTGGGCTAGCGCTTGATAGCCGAGGATGGCGTTGTAGGGGAGGCCGATGGGGGCGATGTCGAAGTCGACCAGCTCCGTGCGGAAGTTGTCGTAGGTGCCGAAGGTTACTGGGAGCCGGATCTGTCCCAAGGAGCTGCATGATCTGCCCCCAACGCCTGAGAAGGGCCGGCTGGGTTGCAGCCATTCCAGGGGTATGCAGAGGAGGTTGAAGGCCTCGACCGAGAGCACGTTGAGCCCCGCACCGCCATCGATGAGAGTTCTGGTGACGGCCACCTGGCAGATGGTGGGGGTGCACAGCATGGGGAGCGCACCCGAGCATGCCGAGTTGGAGGGGTGGTCCTCCGAGCTGAAGGTCAGGCCGGCCTTGGGCGTCGCCCGGTCCGGGAGAGCCCCCTGCCGCGTGGAAGCGGCGCTGACCCGGCGGATGAACGGCTTGACGCGGTGACTTGTAGGCGGCGCCTGCGAGCCGCCAAGGAGGGCCGTGACGACCGGGGGTGTTGGTGTAGCGTGATGGGCGAGGAAGAGGCTGCGAAGCTCTTCCCAAGAGGCCACGGAGGCTGCCGGTAGGTGGAGTAGCCATGCGCGCGGGGCGCCGGTGAGGTCCATGGGGAGCCAGTTGGCCATGACCCTATCGTCACCTCCAGCTTTGAGGATGGCCTCCTCGTACGCTAGCAAGAAGGCCATCGGATCAGTAGCGCCGCTGTAGCGCGGCGGCGTCGTTGGCTTGAACTTGTCCGGCCACCGTACCCGTTGCAGGGCAGGGGCGAGGGCTCGGAGCCCTCTGGCCCCCGTGCTGGCGCCGGCGGCCGGAGCGGGCGACGCGCTACTCATCGCGAGGCAGGTCGTGGTGGTGGCGAAAGGGAAAACTCCGGTGCACCCCTACCTGGCGCGCCAAATGTAGAATTTCGGGTTCCGGCAGACCCTCGTGGTTCGAACACTGGGGTGCGCACGGATATTTTGCCTTCTACCTATCTGCACCCCACCGCCTCGCTAAGATCCAAACTATGGAAGGAACAGCACAAGAGACACAGGGTTTATACTGGTTTGGGCCACCATTGTGGTGTAATACCCTACTCCAATGTGGTGTGGTGGATTGCCTCTTGGGCTGATGATGATGAGCAATACAAGGGAACAGCCTCGCGAGGGTCTGTTCTTGGCTGGGGCGATGAACTGCTTGGAGGAGTTCAGTCACCCTTCTCTCTATCTCTCTCTCTAAATGCTCTACCCCCCTCGTCTATTCGTGGCTAGTCCTATTTATAGGCAAAGGCCCTGGGCCTCGTCCCAAATATTGTGCGGGAAGGGCGCCAACAATTGGCCATTTGGAAGGGGAACATCTGGTACACTATCCTGACTAAATATGGTCCTCGCCTGCCAAAGGCTCTGGTGGTGACGCTGGCTTGGGCGCCAGCCTCCGAAGGCCTCATCGCCTCAGGAGGCGCCATGGTCTCCGGAGGGCGCCACCAGCACTGATGCACCCAACCTCGTCGAGCACCCGGTGTACTTCTGTCGGATTTCGGGTTCCGGTAGACCCTTGAGGTTCGAACTCTGGGGTGTGCGCGGAGATTACGCCTTCTACCTACCTGCACCCCTCCGCCTCGGGAAGATCTAAGCTATGGAAAGAACAGCACAAGAGACACAAGTTTTATACTGGTTCGGGCCACCGACGTGGTGTAATACCCTACTCCAGTGTGTGGTGTCGTGGATTGCCTCTTGGGCTGATGATGATGAGCAATACAAGGAAGAACAGCCTCGCGAGGGTCTGCTCTTGGCTAGGGGGATGAACTGCTAGGAGGAGTTCAGTCACCCTTCTCTCTCTCTCCCAGAATGCTCAATCCCTTCCTTCCTGATTCTCATTGCCCCTACGTTGGGGGTGGCTAGTCCTATTTATAGGAAAAGGCCCTGGGCCTCGTCCCAAATATTGTGCGGGATGGGCGCCAACAATTGGCCATTTTCAAGGGGAACATCTGGTACACTTATCCTGACTAAAGTTGGTCCTCGCCTGCCAAAGGCTCTGGTGGTGACGCTGGCTTGGGCTCCACAATGACTTCCTCCTTGCCGTTGGACTAGTCTTGGTCTCGTTGCACCGAAACAAGTGCCTTTGCTTGATGCTCTCGCCTGTGCTTGCTCCCTTTGCACCAAAGAGGAAAGGAGGACACTGCACGGGCTGGCGCCCGCCTGGCGCCCTTGGTCGTCATGGCTTGCGTCATGGGCACCTCGTGAGGTACCCCGCCTTGATCTCTCCGCCTCCTCGCGAGCCAGCCTGATGAGGCCGTGCCTGAGGAAGCTCTGTGTCGTCCGCCCCGTGAGGCTTGGCCCCTCGCGAGGGTCTTGGGTATGTGTTGATGAAGATGGCCGTGCTGGGCCCCCCTTTGAGCCACGCCGCAGGCCGCGGGCAAGCAAGTCTGGGGACCCCCGTTCCCAGAACGCCAACACAAGGTATCATATTTTCCATCCAAGGCTCTTAGGATCTTTTTGATGATGAATCTATCGGTTATCTCTTCACTTCCTAAGCCGGCAATCTCATTTGTGATAAGAGCAAGCCTAGAGTACATTTCAGCGACACCTTCACCATCCTTCATTTTGAACTTGTCAAGTTGACTTTGAAGCACATCCAATTTGGATTCCTTGACGGAGTTGGTACCTTCATGCAAATCAATCAAAGTATCCCAAATTTCATTTGCATTCTCAAGACGGTGATTTTGTTGCATTCTTCGGGGCACAATCCGTTGAAGAGAATATCACAAGCTTGAGCGTTGTATTGCAGCATCTTCAATTCTTCCGCGGTAGCTTCACGGTTTGGTTCTTTCCCATCAAAGAAGTCACCTTGCAAGCCAACACACACAATAGCCCAAGCGGCGGGGTTATGTCCAAGAATATGCATTTTCATCTTATGCTTCCAACTAGCAAAATTAGTACCATCAAAGTAAGGACCTCTACGGTGGTAATTTCCCTCTCTAGACGCCATACTCTCCTAGGTTGTGAAACCAAGGCTATGACTACCAAAAGCTATGGAAATCAAAGCAAATGGAGACCAAAGCTGTGATACCACTTGTAGGATCGGAAGTATGTCTAGAGGGGGGGTGATTAGACTACTTGACCTAATAAAAATCTATCCTTTTCCCAATTTTAGTTCTTGGCAGATTTTAGCTATCTTAGCACAAGTCAAGCAATCTCCACACAATTCAGGCAAGCATGCAAAAGAGTATATGAGCAGTGGAAAGTAAAGCATGCAACTTGCAAGAATGTAAAGGGAAGGGTTTGGAGAATTCAAACGCAATTGGAGACACGGATGTTTTTGGCGTGGTTCCAATAGGTGGTGCTATCGTACATCCACGTTGATGGAGACTTCAACCCACAGAGGGTAACGGTTGCGCGAGTCCACGGAGGGCTCCACCCACGAAGGGTCCACGAAGAAGCAACCTTGTCTATTCCATCAAGGCCGTCGCCCACGAAGGACTTGCCTCACTAGCGGTAGATCTTCACGAAGTAGGCGATCTCCTTGCCCTTACAAACTCCTTGGTTCAACTCCACAATCTTGTCGGAGGCTCCCAAGTGACACCTAGCCAATCTAGGAGACACCACTCTCCAAGAAGTAACAAATGGTGTGTTGCTGATGAACTCCTTGCTCTTGTGCTTCAAATGATAGTCTCCGCAACACTCAACTCTCTCTCACAGGATTTCGATTTGGTGGAAAGAAGATTTGAGTGGAAAGCAACTTGGGGAAGGCTAGAGATCAAGATTCATATGGTTGGAATGGAATGTCTTGAGCTCAACACAAGTATAGGTGGTTCTCTCTCAGAAAATGTGTATTGGAAGTGTAGGCATGTTCTGATGGCTCTCTCCACGAATGAACAGTGGGTGGAGGGGTATATATAGCCTCCACACAAAATCTAACCGTTACACACAATTTGCCAAACTCGGTGGGACCGAATCGTTAAACTCGGTCAGACCGATTCAGCAAACCTAGTGACCGTTAGGATTTTTGGTGGGACTGAGATGCAACTCGGTAGGACCGATATGGTTAGGGTTTGGGCATAACGTAATCTCGGTGTGACCGATTACACAAACTTGGTGGGACCAATTTTGGTAATAAGATAACCAGAGAGTTGGTCAGGTAAACTCGGTGGGACCGATTCGCTCCTCTCGGTGAGACCGAAATGTTACGAAAGGGAAACAGAGAATTTACATTGCAATCTTGGTGGGACCGATCGCTCACTTCGGTTAGACCGAAATGTTACGAAGGGAAACAGATAGATTGCAATCCCATCTCGGTGAGACCGAGATCCCTATCGGTGAAACCGAATTGCTAGGGTTTGTGGCAGTGGCTATGACATGTGAAACTCGGTGGCGCCGGATAGAAAAAATCGGTGGGGCCGAGTTTGACTTTTGGTTTAGGTCATATGTGGATGTGGGAAGATAGTTGAGGGTTTTGGAGCATATCACTAAGCACATGAAGCAAGAGGCTCATTAAGCAACACCTCATCCCTCCTTGATAGTATTGGCTTTTCCTATAGACTCAATGTGATCTTGGATCACTAAAATATAAAATGTAGAGTCTTGATCATGAAGCTTAAGCAAATCTTTTGTCCTTATAATTTTGAGGGATCCACTTTCCTCATCCATGCCATGCCATCCATTGAGCTTTTCCTGAAATATTAATCTTGGAGTAATGTTAGCTCAATGAGCTATATGTTGTTAGGAATTACCAAAACCACCCAGGGATAGTTGCACTTTCATTAGTCCATTATAAAAGATATCAAGTATTTCATTTTTCTTGAGAGGGTGATCAGGCAAAGGATTATGTAATTGGAGAAGCCTCCCCCAAGCTTGTGAGAAACTCTCTTCTTCAATTTGCACAAAATTATGTATTTCCCTTAAGGCAAATTGTTTCTTATGAGCGGGGAAATATTTAGCAGAGAAGTAATAAATCATATCCTGGGGACTACGCACACAACCAGGATCAAGAGAATTAAACCATATCTTAGCATCACCCTTTAATGAGAACGGATATAATTTAAAGATATAGTAGTAGCGAGTTTTCTCATCATTAGTGAACAGGGTGGCTATATCATTTAATTTAGTAAGATGTGCCACACCAGTTTCAGATTCATAGCCATAGAAAGGATCAGATTCAACCAAAGTAATTATCTCAGTATCAATAGAGAAATCATAATCCTTATCAGTAACGTAGATAGGTGAAGTAGCAAAAGCAGGGTCATATTTTATTCTAGCATTCAGAGATTTTTCTTTCAGCTTAGCTAATAATTTCTTAAGATCACTCCTATCATTGCAAGCAAGAAAGTCTCTAGCAGTTTCTTCATCCATAACATAACCCTCAGGCACAACAGGCAATTCATATCTAGGGGGAGAATCTTCATCATCACTTTCATCAATGTTATCAGTTTCAATAATTTCATTCTCTCTAGCCCTAGCAAGTTGTTCATCAAGAAATTCACCTAGTGGCATAGTATTATCAAGCATAGAGATTGTTTCATCATAAGTATCATGCATAGCAGAAGTGGATTCATCAATAACATGCGACATATCAGAATTAATAGCAGAAGCAGGTTTAGGTGTCGCAAGCTTACTCAAAACAGAAGGTGAATCAAGTGCAGAGCTAGATGGCAGTTCCTTACCTCCCCTCGTATTTGAGGGATAAATTTTGGTTTTCTCGTCTATCAAGTTCCTCATAGTGACCAGCAGATATAAATCCCAAGTGACTCAAAGAGTAGAGCTATGCTCCCCGGCAACGGCGCCAGAAAATAGTCTTGATAACCTACAAGTATAGGGGATCACAACAGTTTTCGAGGGTAGAGTATTCAACCCAAATTTATTGATTCGACACAAGGGGAGCCAAAGAATATTCTCAAGTATTAGCAGTTGAGTTGTCAATTCAACCACACCTGGATAACTTAGTATCTGTAGCAAAGTATTTAGTAGCAAAGTAGTATGGAAGTAACGGTAACGGTGGCAAAAGTAACAGTGATAGTTTTGTAGTAATTGTAACAGTGGCAACGGCAAAGTAACTAAGCAAAGAACAATATGTGAAAAGCTCGTAGGCATTGGATCGGTGATGGAGAATTATGTCGGATGCGATTCGTCATGCAATAGTTATAACATAGGGTGACACAGAACTAGCTCCAATTCATCAATGTAATGTAGGCATGTATTCCGAATATAGTCATACATGCTTATGGAAAAGAACTTGCATGGCATCTTTTGTCCTACCCTCCCATGGCAGCGGGGTCCTATTGGAAACTAAGGGATATTAAGGCCTCCTTTTAATAGAGTACCGGACCAAAGCATTAACACTGAGTGAATACATGAACTCCTCAAACTACGGTCATCACCGGTAATGGTCCCGATTATTGTCACTTCGGGGTTAACGGGTCATAACACATAATAGGTGACTATAGACTTGCAAGATAGGATCAAGAACTCACATATATTCATGAAAACATAATATGTTCAGATCTGAAATCATGGGACTCGGGCCTTAGTGACAAGCATTAAGCATAGCAAAGTCATAGCAACATCAGTCTCAGAACATAGTGGATACTAGGGATCAAACCCTAACAAAACTAACTAGATTACATGGTAAATCTCATCCAACCCATCACCGTCCAGCAAGCCTACGATGGAATTACTCACGCACGGCGATGAGCATCATGAAATTGGTGATGGAGGAAGGTTGATGATGATGATGGCGACTGATTCCCCTCTCTGGAGCCCTGAATGGACTCTAGATCAGCCCTCCCGAGAGAGATTAGGGCTTGGCGCGGATCATAAAATGTGATGAATCCTTCTCTCTGATTTTTTCCCAAACGTGAATATATAGAGTTGGAGTTGAGGTCGGTGGAGCACCAGGGGGCCCACGAGGCAGGGGGCGCGCCCAGGGGGTAGGCGTGCCCCCCACCCTCGTGGACAGGGTGTGCGCCCCTGGCCTTGATTCTTTCGCTAGTATTTTTTATTAATTCCAGAAATGTTCCAAAAATATTCTCCATGAAGTTTCAGGTCATTCTGAGAACTTTTATTTCTGCACAAAAATAACACCATGGCAATTCTGCTGAAAACAGCGTCAGTCCGGCTTAGTTACATTCAAATCATGCAAGTTAGAGTCCAAAACAAGGGCAAAAGTGATTGGAAAAGTAGATACGCCGGAGACGTATCACCGGCCCGGCGGGGAACGAGCAGCAAGCGTCGTTGCTGCACCCCTCGGTGCGGCGAGGCGGCCACACCGCCACTCCGTCGCTGACCCCGGCCGGCTCATCGTCTCACACCCGTTGCGCTCCCACGGACACGCAGGCCACGCTGTGCATGGCGCGCGAACTCCTGCGCTACCTCTCCATCGACGACCTCTACGAGGACTGGCTCGACCGCATCGCCGAGCTTGTCAGCGCCGCAGGGGGCTCCCCTGTGCCATTCCTCTCGCTGCCTCGCCCTCCGCCAGCTGCAGGTGACATGGCTCATGGAGCGCCTCCACCACCTCTGCCCCATGACGGCAACCTGGCGCCAAGATGCGCGGCCCCCCGGTGCGACCCACCATGTCCGGCGCCCGCGCGAGAAGAAAGAAGCTGCCAAGAAGTCACACGGCCGCGGGAGAACGCTCCTGCGCTCCCGATGCTGCTACGACAAGACAGTGCACCGCCTGCGGCGGCGGTGCACGGGCATCAAGGCCAGGCTCCACATCAGCAAAGGGTCCCGGTTGCCACCGCGGGCTGCCGCACCTTCACTCCTGAGCTGCGTAGTGTCGCATGGCCGGGCAAGTTCAAGCCAGACCTTCCTCCGCGCTATGACGGTACCCCCGACCCCGCGGAGTTCCTGCAGCTCTACGAACTGAGCAATGAGGCGGCCAACATCAATGAGGAAGTCATGGAGAACTGGCTCCCCATGGCTCTCAAGGATGCCGCGCACTCGTGGCTCCTGAACCTGCCTCCCGGCTCGATCTCCTCCTGGAACGAGATGCGCGACCGCTTCGTCGCCAACTTCCAGGGCACTTGCGACCGCCCTCCGACCGTGGGTGACCTGCGCCGCGTCAAGCAGCAGCCAGGGGAGACCCTCCAGAAGTACATCCAGCGCTTCAACAATGTTCGTCTCAAGATCCCCAAGGTGACGGATGAGGCAATCATCTCTGTGTTCTCCGATGGCGTCCGCGACGTCAAGATGAAGGAGGAGCTCGCTATCCACGAGGAGTTCTGCACATCCCTGGAGCTGTTCAACCAGGCGACCAAGTGCGCAAGGGCTGAGGAAGGGCGCCTTTCCCTTCTCGAGCTCCCAACTACCGACCTGGAGGAGAAGAAAGCCAAGGCCAAGGACGTGAAGCATAAGGGAGCGGCCGTACTCGCGGCGGAGCCGGACACGATCTTGGAAGGCCCCGCGCCTCTCGTGGGGGGCCTGGCTCCGTCTTTGGATTTGGCGGCGTGCAGCCTGTTGCTAGGCGCACGAACATCGCCGCCTCCCAAACTCCGGCTGCTGGGACGGTGTTGGTGTTCGCGAATGGTGCCCCGGGTCCTTTCCGCGACCGGTCCGCTGCTCGCCCGCGTCGGGACGGGATGTCCGGCTTCCGACGGGTCAACCGCCACTGTCTTCTTCTTCTTGGGCACCATGACGATGAAGGAGCGTCGAACTAACTGCTAAAGCCAATTCTCACAACTGCGCTGCCCCCTACCTGGCGCGCCAAAGATGTCGGTGGGAAACGACACCTATGGGATCACAAGAATCCGTACTACGGTTGCGGGGCGCGGGGGTCGTGAGAAGAGCGGATCAAACAGATAGCACACGGTTCCTTTATCCAGGTTCGGGCCACGAGGATGCGTAAAACCCTACTCCTGCTTTGGTGGATTGTATATCTGTGTTCTTGAGCTAGCTATGGGGCGTGAGGAGCTCCAAAAAGCCGAATCCTCCTCCTGGTCGCCTCGGGCCTCCTTTTATAGGAAAGGGGTTGCCACAGTGGCACACAGGAGGTGGAAAGGGTACAGTAATGCGAGGTTATCCCTCGCATTACATGATAAGGTGCATTTAATGTGCCTTGCTTAGGTGTCCTTGCTTTATCGGGGACGGGGGAGAGCCCTGCCCCGTCCGTCGCCGCTCCCTCTTGCGTTGACACGCACCCTGGCCAGCGGTGCTTGTGGTGCCATGTAGGCAGGCAAGCAGCTGAGGTGGCGCAGTGGTGGGTCTCCACGAAGATCTCCATGCCGCCACGCAGGTGCCTGCCCAACTGGTTGGGTCGGCAGCTGCATGCGAACGGCGGTGGGGGCGCGACTTGTGCGGCCTGATGGTGGCCCCACGGGTGTCCTTGGCAAGGATGGTGACCTAGAATAATTCCAAATTTAAACACGACACTCATGTACTAGTTGCATGTTCACTGTACATAAATGTTCTAGCAATTCAAACACCATCCTTTCCCTCTGTAACACCATTTTGTCATTCAAAACATAATGAAAAAATTAGGTATACCACAAATAGTGTACTAGAAAGAATCATGTGGGATGCAATATAAAATATCTTGGCGCACCATCTTGTCTGGCTTACGCAGGAAGCTTCATCGTCTACAGTCCACCGCCCCCGCTTGAACCACACATGCGCGCCAGTTTATCGCGGCACCGAGCAAAATGTTTTTGCCACCGCGAAAATATCTGTCTCCCCGCCCCTCCCTCCTACCAAAAGCCACATTTCCACTGTTCCTCCTTGCTTTCCAAGTTCAAACCTTCGCTGCTGCTTACTAGCAGCTCAGCCTCCTTGCCGGCGACCATTCTTCTTGCAGAGCCACCTCCTCGCCGGCTACCCTTCTTCTTGCAGCGCCGCCTCCTCGCTGGCGACCCTTCTTCTTGCAGCGTCGCCTCCTCGCCGGCAACCCTTCTTGCTGCGTGGCCTCCTCGCCATCGACCCTTCTTCTTGATGTGCGGCCTCGTCGATATGGTCTGGTAATCCACACCCCACCCACACCATCCTCCTCCTTTCCCGTCCCACATGCCCCGACTGACGGAGCGGCACCTTCCACCGAAATCACTGCCTCCCTCCTCCAGATAAGCGCTGCCCACAACCATTTTACACGCAGTATAACATGGAGCTTAGTAGCATGCGGCCGCACGCGTGAACGAGGTTGCTATGGCTGCCATGCGTGTCGACCGCCAGATCTTGGAGGAGCACCTCGTCTTCAAGGCCACCGTCGACACCACCGCGCGGTTGTCTTCTTTAAAATACAGTTCGTGATGTTTGCTCGAGGCCACCGCCAGTGCCTTCTAGTGATTTGTCCTCTGTAATGTTAATATGCAATCTGATGTTCAGTTAATAGTTTGGTCCTCTGAAATGTAATGTTCAGTTAACACTTTGGTCCAAGAATTGCTACATTTCATAGTACTGTTCTCAAGCATTTTTTGTTTTGTTAACTGTCTTATCTTCTAGTACATGTTTCTATTCTGCAATGTCATGCTCAGTTAACTATTTTGGTTCATTTGGTCTGCTGTCCATTTAACTGTTTGGTTCAGTTCTGCAATTTGATTTGCATTTGTTGTGGGTACAATTTTGTATTGTTATGCATGTGACACCAATCGAATTTGATTGTACTCAATACATATTCTGCTGATAGTATGGCAACTCTCAGTTAACCTGATCAAGATCTTCCTTATGTGTGTTGTAGGGAAACAATGGGAGACACTACGGTTTACCATCGAGATTTGTTCAAGCAGGGTCCTTTGGCTAATAGCACATTATTGTGCAGTTGCAGGAATCATTCTAATATTTAGGTTTCTTACAATTTGGTATTGCACATGTAGGTCCTGCTGTCAGAGGCTTAGACCCACTGTTCGACCCATTTTGTATATGGGGAAATGAGATGTCCATGAATATCAGTCAAGTCAAGAAACTCAGAAAGATTGTTAGGATGAAGAAACTTGCGACGAATAATAGCAAGATCTTTGTTTGCACAATGAACAAGACATCAGTCAACTATAGGATGGTACCAACTCTTTTACCTTGTTTTTACCCCTTGCGCCATTTCAAAATTTACAACAGCGATTTATGCATAGCTTTGTTCAGTACTTTCCAAAGCAGTTCAACGATGATTACCTCTCAAACCACCTGCATGGTCAAGAGGCGAGGAAGGTATTCATTCAACAACCACGGCACAATATTGAAGTCTTGCTAAAGAGGACGAAGGTTGGGCGGGCAATTGTCCATAGCCACTGGCCTAAAGTTGCAAGGACATTCTCTTGCAGGGAGCCGTACACTCATTGGAATAGTGTCCTGGCCTCCCACAATTGTAGCAGTTTCGCTCTCGACTCGAAGATCTTTTGTCATTGTAGGACCTTGACTTGGAGCTTCTTTCTTTGCTTCTACTTTTGTAGAATTTGTTGAAGTTCTTCACCATTAAGCTCAATTCTTCATTGAAGGTTTGCTTCTCACTTGATGATGTGGGGGCTTCACATGAGGCTTTGTAAGCACCACTTGATTTGTTGTGAAGTTCCTCTTTATCCTTGAGTGACATCTCATGAGCAACAATTCTTCCAGTGACTTCCTTTGGCTTGAGATCTTTGTAATTGGGCATCATTTGGATCAATGTGCACACGGTGTCGGATTTCGGGTTCCGGCAGACCCTCGTGGTTCGAACACTAGGGTGCGCGCGGAGATTTCTCCTTCTACCTATCTGCACCCCACCGCCTCGCTAAGATCCAAACTATGGAAAGAACAGCACAAGAGACACAGGGTTTATACTGGTTCAGGCCACCATTGTGGTGTAATACCTTACTCCAGTGTGGTGTGGTGGATTGCCTCTTGGGCTGATGATGATGAGCAATACAAGGGAGAACAGCCTCGCGAGGTTCTGTTCTTGGCTGGGGCGATGAACTGCTAGGGTTCAGTCACCCTTCTCTCTCTCTCTCTCTGAATGCTCTATCCCCCCCTCGTCTGTTCGTGGCTAGTCCTATTTATAGGCAAAGGCCCTGGGCCTCGTCCCAAATATTGTGCGGGAAGGGCGCCAACAATTGGCCATTTAGAAGGGGAACATCTGGTACACTTATCCTGACTAAAGTTGGTCCTCGCCTGCCAAAGGCTCTGGTGGTGACGCTGGCTTGGGCTCCACAATGACTTCCTCCTTGCCGTTGGACTGGTCTTGGTCTCGTTGCACCGAAACGGGTGCCTTTGCTTGATGCTCTCGCCTGCGCTTGCTCCCTTTGCACCAAAGAGGAAAGGAGGACACTGCGTGGGCTGGCGCCCGCCTGGCGCCCTTGGTTGTCATGGCTTGCGTCATGGGTACCCCGCCTTGATCTCTCCGCCTCCTCGCGAGCTAGCCTGATGAGGCCGTGCCTGAGGAAGCTCTGTGTCGTCTGCCCCGCGAGGCTTGGCCCCTCGCGAGGGTCTTGGGTATGTGTTGATGAAGATGGGCCATGCTAGGCCCCCCTTTGATGCACGCCGCAGGCTGCAGGCAGGCAAGTCTAGGGACCCCCATTCCCAGAATGCCGACAGTAGCCCCCGGGCCCAAGGCACGCCTGGACTTGGCCGTGCAGGGAGGCGAAAGGGCAAGGGCGAAGCGCCGCAGGCCCTAAGAGCCTGCGGCTTTGGACACCGCGTGGCGCTTGATTGGACGTGGGCGTCTCCACTTCCCCATGACGCCTCGGCAACTGCACGGATTGGACAAGTCCCTGCATGCAAAGCGGGTCATGATTACCTGCGATCGTGGAGGCCGACGGTTGGCCCTCGCTGGCTATAAGTACGGAGCGGCGCGCGCCCTTCTAGTTCATCCCCCTTTGCTTCTCCTCTTCTTCATGGCTCCGTCGAGGAGGTTCTCGGCCGCAGAGAAGGGGAAGGCTCGCCGGGTTGAGCCTGCCTCTCCCCCGCCCAAGCGCGGCCGAGGACGCCCTCGCAAGCATCTTGTGGCCACCACGGCAGCTCCCCACGGCCGTGGAGACGATTTTCAGCACGGAGATGGGCGGGAAGCTGTGGCCGGGGGGCGCGCTTCAGTCGCGCGTCCCTCGAGGCCGTGCTTTCACGCTGTAGAGGTGCTGCCAGAGTTTGTTGTGTGGTCGGCGGAGCCGACTAGCACCCGGCTTCATCTTCCTCGCTTCCTCCTCGGCGAGCTCCCGGCCGGCGCCCCGGGCGGCCTCTGGCTTCAGGCAGACGGCTGCTGCAGCCGGGCCTCATGGGCTTCACTGGAGGTCTCTGAAGCCGGGAGCCTGGCCTTGACCCGCGGTTGGCAGACGTTTGCCCGCGCGCGTGGCTTGAGCCATCGGTGCACCCTGCACTTCAAGTTTGACGGCGATGCCACCCTCTACGTGAGGGTGTTTGGGGAAGATGGTCGCCGCGCAGGGTGCTGCCCTGAGGACAACGACCGCGGCCAGGGACCCAGCCCCGGCGATGATGGAGAGGACAGCGCTCGCGTGATTGGTGGCGCTCAGGGTTCCCCAAGCTTCACCGGTTCTTCTTCAGGCGGCGACTCTTCTAGTGGTGGCCGCAGTCAGCCTCCATCCCGTTGTACCTGCTTGGAAGGTGGTAGCGCGTTTGCCCGTCGTCGCACCTCGGTGAAGCGTGAGAGGGAGTCTTCCTGAGTCCCGGAGGCAGCTCGAGTCCTCCCTGCAGGCCGGTGTGAGGCGAGCTGCGCCCGATTCGCTCTTTCTTTTCCTTTGTCCTGCGTAAAAAGACAGTAGCGTGGAGCCCCGCGGGGGCGTGTTTGGGTTATTGCTGTTAATCATTCCTTTGCTTCCGTTATCGTGCCTCCCGGCTATGTGCCTGTGTGTAGATAGTTCCCGGCCCCAGCCGTGAGGGGGGCGACCGACCCAGGCCCTGTGTTCGTGTCGCGGTGCCCGTGGGGCACGGACTGGAGGGGTGCTCCTGTAATTGACCCAGGTCGCGAAACCTTTGAACGACTAGGATAGAAACACTCACGAGGGCGCTCGGCTGCCCCCCCCCCCTCGCGAGACCTTGCATAAGAGAAATTGAGGCAGGAGAGTGAAAAGTCGAAAAACCACAAGTAAAAGACGGCAACAACTTCAACAAAACTTCGAATGAGAATGAACAAGCCAACTGCGGAAAGCAAATGAAAAAGCCGCGTCCGGCACCTAATCTAGTCTTCGACGTCTTCTCACCAGTGCGGAGCTAAGTGCTGCCACTGGGCGTGGGAGGGAGCCCCAGGGCCTGACGCCGGCGCTCTTGAGACTCCGGGGCGTCTACAGCCCCAGCTCATTATTACGTGAGAGTGTCACGGGCGGCGAGCTTCACAGGCATTGGCCTTCTTCACAGGCTCCGGGCCTTTCGTAGGGGAAACGAGCTTCACGGGCACTTTCCCTCTTCACAGGCTCTGGGCCTTTCTTAGGGGAAACGAGCTTCATGGGCACTTGCCCTCTTCACAGGCTCTGGGCCTTTCTTAGGGGAAACGAGCTTCACGGGCACTTGCCCTCTTCACAGGCTCTGGGCCTTTTCTAAACGCGACAACTTCACAGGCATTCGCCTTCTTCACATGCTCTGGGCCTTTTCCAAAAAGGATAATCTTCACAGACATTCGCCTTCTTCACAGGCTTTGGGCCTTTTCCAAAAAGGATAATCTTCACAGGCATTCGCCTTCTTCACAGGCTCTGGGCCTTTACCAAAAAGGATAATCTTCACAGGCATTCGCCTTCTTCACAGGCTCTGCGACTTTTCCCAAAAGGATAATCTTCACAGGCATTCGCCTTCTTCACAGGCTCTAGGCCTTTTTAGGGGTAGAACCTCCGGAGGTGCTGGATGTTCCATGCGTTTTGGACCGGCTCCCCCTCCTGAGTCTCCAAGCGCGTGGAGCCAGGCCTGGAAACATGAACAACCTTGAACGGGCCCTCCCACATGGGAGAGAGCTTGTGCAGTCCCTCCTTGGAGAGAACCCGCCTGAGCACGAGGTCTCCTACCTCGAGAGTTCTGGGGCGGATGTTGCGGCAGTGATATCATCGCAGTGCTTGTTGGTACCTCACCGCTCGCAGCGCGGCTTCTCGGCGACGTTCCTCCCCCAGCATGAGGTCCATCCCCCGCATGGCGTCCTGTTGTGCCTCGTCGAACACCAGGACCCGTGCGGAGTGATGTCTGGCCTCGTGAGGGAGGACTGCTTCGGCTCCGTAGACCAGGAAGAACGGGGTCTCTCCAGTCGGCTTGGTCGCGGTTGTGCGGATGGACCACAACACGGACTGAAGCTCATCGTACCAACCTCTGCCGTAGGCCTCCAGCTTCTTCTTGAACGTCCTGGTCTTGAGGCCCCTCAGGACCTCTGTGTTGGCTCGCTTGGCCTGGCCATTGCTCCGGGGGTGCGCCACCGAAGCGTAGCATATCTGCGTTCCAAGGATAGCACAGTATGTTTTGAAGAGGTTACTGGTGAACTGCGAACCGTTGTGTGTGATGATGCGGTTCGGCACCCTGAACTGGCTCACGATGCCCCTAATGAACTTGACCGCGGAACCCGCGGGGATGGTGCGGACGGCCTCTACTTCAGTCCCACTTGGTGAACTTGTCCACGGCGAAGTAGAGGTAGCGGTAGCCCCCTGGCGCCCGAGGAAACGGGCCCAGAATGTCCAGCCCCCAGACTGCGAAAGACCATGAAAGGTGTATAGTCTGGAGGCCTCTTGCCGGCTGATGGATCTGCTTGGCGTGGAACTGGCAGGCCTCGCAAGCCTTCACCTGTTCAACAGCGTCGTTGAGTGCGGTGGGCCAATAAAACCCACTGCGGAATACCTTGCCAACGAGGGTCCGTGATGATGAATGATGTCCACAGTCTCCGCCGGGTATATCTTCCAGCAGTTCCTTTCCTTGCTCCCTAGAGATGCAGCGCAGGGATACATCGTTCGGTCGCTTCCGGTAGAGCTCTCTATCCTTGATGCAGTATGTCGTGGCCAGCCGTGCCACACGCTCTGCTTCCTCCTCCTTCTCCAGCAGGGTCCCTTGTGTTAAGTAACTCTGGAGCTCCGTGATCTAGCACCCCTCCTAAGGTTCCATCGTCAGGAGCAGGCGTGCTCCTGAGGCCGGGCCACAGACCGGGGCTCCTGAAGCAGGTATCTAGGGGAGCTCCTCCCGAGGCTGAGCCGTGTTTGACAATGACGGCAGAGCTGAGGGCTTGAAGAGCCGCTCCTCGAAGACGCCAGGCTCCTGATGAAGTTGTCGGCGTTCTGGGAACGGGGGTCCCCAGACTTGCCTGCATGCGGCCTGCGGCGTGGCTCAAAGGGGGGCCCAGCACGGCCCATCTTCATCAGCACAGGCCCAAGACCCTCGCGGGGCGGACGACACGGAGCTTCCTCAGGCACGGCCTCATCAGGCTGGCTCGCGAGGAGGCGGAGAGATCAAGGCGGGGTACCTGACGAGGTGCCCATGACGCAAGCCATGACGACCAAGGGCGCCAGGCGGGCGCCAGTCCGCGCAGTGTCCTCCTTTCCTCTTTGGTGCAAAGGGAGCAAGCGCAGGCGAGAGCATCAAGCAAAGGCACCCGTTTTGGTGCAACGAGACCAAGACCAGTCCAACGGCAGGAAGGAAGTCATTGTGGAGCCCAAGCCAGTGTCACCACCAGAGCCTTTGGTAGGCGAGGACCAACTTTAGTCAGGATAAGTGTACCAGATGTTCCCCTTCAAAATGGCCAATTGTTGGCGCCCTTCCCGCTCAATATTTGGGAAGAGGCCCAAGGCCTTTGCCTATAAATAGTACTAGCCACCCCCAAGGTAGGGGCAATGAGAATCAGGAAGGAAGGGATTGGGCATTCAGCGAGAGAGATAGAAGGGTGACTGAACTCCTCCTAGCAGTTCATCCCCCCAGCCAAGAACAGACCCTCGCGAGGCTGTTCTTCCTTGTATTGCTCATCATCATCAGCCCAAGAGGCAATCCACCACACCACACACTGGAGTAGGATATTACACCACATCGGTGGCCCGAACCAGTATAAACCTTGTGTCTCTTGTGCTGTTCTTTCCATAGCTTAGATCTTCCCGAGGCGGAGGGGTGCAGGTAGGTAGAAGGCGTAATCTCCGCGCGCACCCCAGAGTTCGAACCTCAAGGGTCTGCCGGAACCCGAAATCCGACATTTGGCACGCCAGGTAGGGGTGCACCGGAATCCACCTTCTACCGCTTCGTGCCCCGTCGCATCGTCGTCGCCATGTCCGGCGACCAGGCGGGCAACCCAAATCCATGGGCGGCGTGGCCCACCCATGCAGAGCCGCTCGTCTCGGGCGACCCCGTGCCCCAGGCAGCTCGCGGTCCGCAGGGCGCTGCGGGCCGCGGGCGACGCGGACAGGCTGCGACAGCTCTCACACCGCGGCAGGCGCGGTCGGCAGCAAGGGCCTCCAATCACGCCGTGACCAAGACACCGTACACTCGCCGGGAGCAGGCGAACTCGAGGGCCGCGCTCACGGTGGCCCGAGAGCTGCTGCAGTGCAGGCGGCTGGAGGGCGGCCGCGACGTGCTGCTGGAACGGGTGGCCGAGCTCCTGGGCTTTGCCGCCTCGGGGGCTCACCCCTTCTGCACCCAGCTCCCATCTCAAGCCCTGGGCAGCCTGCGCGGGGGCTCCGTGCGCGCCCGCGGGCCCCAAGACTACTCCAACGCCAACGAAGCTATCGGCGCCGGGCCGGCGGCGGCGCTGCCCCCACCCCCGGTCCGCGAAGAAGAAGGACTCGACGCGACCCACGGCCCCAGTGGACAGCCGCGCTACCACCCCACGGTGGGCGCGTCAGGTAGAGCTGCTTGGCACGCGGAGCACTACGGCGTGGCCTTCAGGATGACGGCGCCAGAAGAATACGTGCCCCACATGATGGACCAAGGGCACACTCACGAGGGAGAACAAGGCTTGCTCCTCAGCCCAAGCTGGGGGGACGAGGCTCCAGAAGCTAAGCTCTTCAAGGAGCCACGGGACGGTCCCACCGGCCACGCTAGAGGCGACGATTATCGGGTACCGCTAATTCCTCAGGAGCAAGCATACGCTAATCATGGATCGCAGGAGGTGCAGGTCGCCACAGCGAGCAGCTGCCCCGCTCCCACAGTCTCCTTCCCCTCGGGAGGAGGGCGCAGGGGGCTGCAGGAGAGGGGCAGAGATCTGACATCACCACCGTGGCGTTCGGAGCAAGGCGTTCTTAGGAGGTAGGCCCTCTGCTGGGGAGGTGCCTCAAGGCCTGCCCCTGGCGGAGGACCCGTGGTCATCGGGGGAACCGATGGCGTTCTGGGAACGGGGGTCCCCAGACTTGCCTGCTTGTGGCCCATGGCGTGGCTCTGCGAGCGGGCCCGTACGACCCATATTCACCAGCAAGCATTCGAGATCCTCGTGAGGGGCAAGCCTCACGAGGTGTACGACACAAGACCTCCTCGGGAACGGCCTCGCTGGGCTGGCTCGCGAGGGGGGGAGAGATCAAGGCAAGGCAAACCTCGCAAGGTTCCAATGACGTGAGCCATGACGATCAAGACCAGGCGGGCGCCAGCACGCACAATGTCCTTGCTTCCTCTTTGGGGCTAAGGAGGCAAGCACAGGCTAGGAGTACCGAGGCCTCAGGCAAAGGTTTCCATATCGGTGCAATGAGACCAAGACCATCAGGAGGCAGAATGGAGGTCATCATGGAGCCCAAGCCGGCGTCACCACCAAAGCCTTTGGCAGGCGAAGACCACCTTTAGTCAGGATAACTTGTACTAGTTGTTCCCTTTCAAATTGGCCGTTGTGGCATCCCTTCCCGCTCAATATTTGGGAAGAAGACCAGGGCCTCTATAAATAGGGCTAGCCACCATAGTAGGAGGCAACTCGTCTCGAACTCATTCAGTTCATCCTCACACCCACCAAGCACAAGAACACCTCACCTCAGGAGGCTGTTCTTCCCCTTGTACTGTTAATCCTCAGCCCGAGAAGCAATCCACCACACCACACTGGAGTAGGGTATTACACCACAACGGTGGCCCGAACCAGTATAAATCCCGTGTCTCTTGTGTTGCGAGTTCGTCGAGCTAAGCTTAGAGATCCCGGTGAGGCTGAGGGCATGATTTGGTAGGGGGAGATTTTCGTGCGCGCCCCAGTGTTCGAACCTTGAGGGTTTTGCCGGAACCCGAAATCCGACATGTATGCCTTTCGATTTATGCAATGCACCTACTACCTTTCAAAGATGTATGACTGATATATTCTCTGATTTTTGTGAAAAGATTGTTGAGATTTTCATGGATGACTTCTCTGTTTATGGAACTTCTTTTGATGATTGTTTAAGCAACCTTGATCGAGTTTTGCAGAGATGCGAGCAAACTAATATTGTCTTGAATTGGGAGAAGTGCCACTTTATGGTTAATGAAGGTATTGTCTTGGGACATAAAATTTCTAAACTAGGTATTGAGGCGGACAAAGCTAAAGTTGATGCAATTGAGAAAATGCCATGTCCTAAAGATATTAAAGGTATTCGTAGTTCCCTTGGTCATACTGATTTCTATAGGAGGTTTATTAAAGACTTCTCTAAAATTTCTAGGCCTCTTACAAATCTTTTACAAAAGGATGTTCCATTTGTTTTTGATGATGATTGTGTAGGAGCCTTTGAAACACTTAAGAAAGCCTTAACTTCTGCAGCTATAGTACAACCACCTGATTGGAAATTTCCTTTTGAAATTATGTGTGTTGCTAGTGATTATGTTGTTGGTGTTGTTCTAGGACAAAGAGTTGATAAAAAGTTAAATGTTATCCATTTATGCTAGTAAAACTGTCGACAGTGCTCAACGAAATTATGCTACTACTGAAAAAGAATTTTTAGCATTTGTGTTTGTTTGTGATAAATTCAGATATTATATTGTTGATTCTAATGTAACTGTTCACCACCGATCATGCTGCGGTAAAATATCTTATGGAAAAGAAAGATGCTAAACCTAGACTCATTAGGTGGGTTCTATTGCTACAAGAATTTGACTTACATATTACTGATAGAAAAGGAGCTGAGAACACCGTGCCTGATAACTTGTCTAGGCTAGAAAATATTCTTGATGACCCGCTACCTATAGATGATAGTTTTCCTGATGAACAACTAGCTGCAATAAATGTCTCTCATAACACACCTTGGTAAGCTGACTATGCTAATTACATTGTTGCTAAATATATACTATCTAGTTTCACATACAAACAAAAAAAATCTTCTATGATTTAAGACATTACTTTTGGGATGACCCACATCTTTACAAAGGAGTAGATGGTATTATTAGACGTTGTGTAACCGAGCATGAACAAGAACAAATCCTACGGATATGTCACTCCGAAGCTTATGGAGGACATCATGCGGGAAATAGAACTGCTCACAAGGTATTGCAATCTGGTTTTTATTGGCCCACTCTCTTCAAGGGTTCCCATAAGTTTGTTTTATCTTGTGATGAATGTCAAAGAATTGGTAATATTGTAAGCGTCAGGAAATGCCTATGAATTATTCTCTTGTTGTTGAACCATTTGATGTTTGGGGTTTTGATTACATGGGACCTTTTCCTTCCTCTAATGGGTATACACATATTTTGGTTGCTGTTGATTATGTTACCAAGTGGGAGAAGCTATTCCAACTAGTAGTGCGGATCACAACACCTCTATTAAAATGCTTAAGGAAGTTATTTTCCCAAGGTTTGGAGTCCCTAGATATTTAACGACTGATGGTGGTTCACACTTTATTCATGGTGCTTTCTGAAAAATGCTTGCTAAGTATGATGTTAACCATAGAATTGCATCACCCTATCATCCTCAGTCTAGTGGTCAAGTTGAACTTAGTAATAGATAAATAAAATTAATTTTACAAGAAACTGTCAGTAGGTCCCGAAAGAAGTGGTCTAAGAAATTAGATGATGCACTTTGGGCCTACCGAACAGTTTATAAAAATCCTATGGGTATGTCTCCCTATAAAATGGTTTATGGAAAAGCTTGTCATTTGCTTCTTGAGTTAGAACATAAAGCATATTGGGCAATTAAAGAACTCAACTATGATTTCAAACTTGCCGGTGAAAAGAGGTTATTTGATATTAGCTCATTAGATGAGTAGAGAACCCAAGCTTACGAAAATGCCAAATTATTTAAAGAAAAAGTTAAAAGATGGTATGATGAGAGAATCGAAAAGCGTGAGTTCAAAGTGGGTGACTATGTCCTTTTCTACAACTCTCGTTTCAGATTCTTTGCGGGAAAACTTCTTTCCAAATGGGAAGGACCTTATGTTATCAAAGAAGTTTACCATTCTAGAGCTATCAAAATAAATAATGCCGAAGGTACTAACCCGAAGGTTGTCAATGGGCAAAGAATTAAACACTATATCTCAAGTATGCCTATTAATGTTGAAAGCAATATTATTCAAACCATGACACCAGAGGAGCACATAAAAGACCCTTCTGGAACACTCTAGAATTGTGAAAAAAAGAGGAGGTGCGTGATACAGTAAGTAAACGGACTTCGAAAAATCTGCAAAAATATTTTTTTATAAGTTTTGGAATATTTAAAAAATTAGGAAAATAAGAAACAACTAAGAAGGCAACCCTGGTGGGCACAAGACACCAGGGCGCGCCTAGCGCGCCCAGGTGGGTTGTGCCCACCTCGGGTACCTTCTGGACTCTGTTTTCTCCCGTTTGCTTGTTTCCCAAGATAAAAAAATCTTTATATATCCCGCGAACCTATTGACCATCGTATCGCGGAGAAATCTTCTGTATTTCTTTCTCGTTGTTTTCCTGACAGATCTGAAAATATGTCGTCTCAAGATTCAAAGGAGGATTACCCAGTTTCTTATCAGCCTTTGGATAAAAACATCTTGAAGGACACCTATCCCTATATATGTTCACCGATGAGGAAGATGAAGATGAACCAGTCCCTCCTTGCTTCAAGCAAGAAAGTAAGGAGGCATTATGCAAGAGGATAATAAAGCTTGAGACGGAGAACGATGAGTTAAGGATGGATAATTTTACCCTCCGGCCCAAGCTAGAGAAAGAAAAGGATAAACGCGCTACTACCTCATCACCACCACCGCCTTCCTCATCACCAAAGGAGACTTGAGTATCTGGTATGGCACTACCCTTGGCTTGTGCCAACCTTGGGGGAGGTGCACCGGTATCGTATCACCACCACTAACTTTTTCCTTTATTTATTTTAGTTTGATCCTTAGTTATCTCTTTTCTTTAGTTGAATAAAAATTTAGTTTGATCTTTCTTTGAGTGTTTGCTTAGTAATCTATCTATCCTTGTAATCGTGTGCGAGATATATAATAAAGTTTAGTTTGAGTTTTTCTCTCTTTACTTTCATGTTCCAATAAAAAGAAACGAAAATAAATGAAAAAGATCATATGCTAATCTTATGATAAGTAATGACATCACATAAGGAAGAGTATAAGTAGTAAAACTTATTGGAGATTGACAAACATAGCATTGGTCAATGATGCAATTCATGAAAGAATTAATAAAGGAAGATAAGATTCACATGCAAATACACTATCTTTGAGATCTTTTATGATTGTGAGCCCCCATCAAAATATTATATGCCAAAATTGTTGACACTGGACAAGGAAGACAACGTAATGATTTATGCATGTTCATATTCACATAGAAGTTATATTGTCATAGATCCTTTAACATGTGATGCTTGCCCCCTATCTTTGCTAGCCAAAAATTCCGCACTAAGTAGAAATACTACTTGTGCATCCAAAAACCCTTAAACCCAAATATTGCTTTGAGAGTCCACCATACCTACCTATGGATTGAGTAAGATCCTTCAAGAAAGTTGTCATCGGTGCAATAAGGCAATAAAAATTGCTTCTAAATGTGTTAGATCATTTAGTGTAAGAGAAAATTGAGCGTTGTACGAACTTGTGATGGCAAAATAATAAAGGTGACAGACTACATAATAAAGGTTGCTATCACAAGGGGCAATATAACGTGACGTTCTTTTGCACTAAGAGATTGAGCATACAACCAAAAAAGTGCATGGCAACCTCTGCTTCCCTCTACGAAGGGCCTATGAAAGGATCGATATAGTTGACTAGAGGGGGTGAATAGGCAACTGCCAATTTTTAGCTTTTCTTACCAAATTAAACTTTACATCAAAGTAGGTTGTCTATATATGCAACTAGGTGAGCAACCTATATGATGCAACAACAACAAGCGCACAAGCAAGCAAGAGATACAACACAAATAAGCTTGCACAAGTAAAGGTAAGAGATAACCAAGAGTGGAGCCGGTGGAGACGAGGGTGTGTTACCGAAGTTCCTTCCTTTGAGAGGAAATACGTCTCCGTTGGAGTGGTGTGGAGGCACAATGCTCCCCAAGAAGCCACCAGGGCCGCCGTATTCTCCTCACGCCCTCAAAAAATGTGAGATATCGTGATTCGACTATTGGTGCCCTTGGAGGCGGCGACCGAACCTTTACAAACAAGATCGGGGCAATCTCCACAAGTTAATCGGACGCTCCTAACAACACCACGAAGCTTCACCACAATAGAATATGGCTCCACGGTGACCTCAAGCATCTAGGGTGCTCAAACACCCAAGAGTAACAAGATCCGCAAGGGATTAGTGGGGGGAATCAGATTTCTCTTGGTAGAAGTGTAGATCGGGGCCTTCTCAAGCAATCCCTAGAAAATCAACAAGTTTGATTGGCTAGGGAGAGAGATCGGGCGAAAATGGAGCTTTGAGCAACAATGGAGCTTGTGGAGGGAAGAGGTAGTCAACTTGGGGAAGAAGACCCCCTTTATATAGTGGGAGGAAAGATCCAACCGTTACCCACTTATTCATCCCGCAACATGCGGTACTACCGCACATACACACGGTAATAACGCAATGGCATGCGGTACTACCGCTAGGCAGTGTGGTACCACCGCTCGCGCGGCAGGGGCCAGACGAGGCCCTGTTGCGTATAGCAACGAGCGATAGAATCGACGGAGCGGTACTACCGCACGCCCTTGTGGTACTATCGCAAGGCAGAGTTCAACTGGGCTGGGAAGGCACGGACTAATAAAATTACATCCATGGCTACTTCCGCTGAGTTTCGGTCTGTGCAAAAATCCGGCACGATACTGCCGCTCGCAGGGAGCGGTACTATCGCGTAGGGCGCGGAAGTAAAAATTTACTTCCGCACCTACTTCCGTGCATGCCAGCGTTCTAGGCTAGAGGCCACGGTACTACCGCTCGCGTGGAGCGGTACTACTGCACAGCGCGGTACTACCGCTACCCTGGGTGGTACTACCGTGGACCACTGTGGTACTACTGCTCCCTTGAGCAGTATTACCGCACGCCACATAACTATAGCACTTGGAGGCCTTCATCTTCACATAGACAAGGGAAAACGACCGGTGCTCCAATGAAGTGAAGGAAAGGTGGTGCAAAGGAACATATGTGTACGTGTCGATTCCACCCTAACCTTTCTTAAGCGGACCCATGATACATCTCCAACGTATCTATAATTTTTGATTGCTCCATGCTATATTATCTACTGTTTTGGACAATATTGGGCTTTATTATCCACTTTTATATTATTTTTGGGACTAGCCTATTAACCGGAGGCCCAGCCCAGAATTGCTGTTTTTTGCCTATTTCAGAGTTTCGCAGAAAAGGAATATCAAACGGAGTCCAAACGGAATGAAACCTTCAGGAACGCGATTTTTAGGAAGATTATGATCCGGGAGACTTGGACCCTACATCAAGAAAGAAAAGAGGAGGCCACGAGGTAGGGGGCGTTCCCTCCACCCTCGTGGGCCCCCTGTTGCTCCACCGACGTACTCCTTCCTCCTATATATACCTACATACCCCCAAACGATCAGATACGGAGCCAAAAACCTAATTCCACCGCCGCAACCTTTTGTACCCATGAGATCCCATCTTGGGGCCTGTTCCGGAGCTCCGCCGGAGGGGGCATCCATCACAGAGGGCTTCTACATCAACACCATAGCCTCTCCGATGAAGTGTGAGTAGTTTACATCAGACCTTCGGGTCCATAGTTAGTAGCTAGATGGCTTCTTCTCTCTTTTTGGATCTCAATACAATGTTCTCCCCCTCTCTCTCGTGGAGATCTATTCGATGTAATCTTCTTTTTGCGGTGTTTTTGTTGAGACCGATGAATTGTGAGTTTATGATCACTATTATCTATGAACAATATTTGAATCTTCTCTGAATTCTTTTATGTATGATTGATTATCTTTGCAAGTCCCTTCGAATTATCAGTTTGGTTTGGCCTACTAGATTGATCTTTCTTGCAATGGGAGAAGTGCTTAGCTTTGGGTTCAATCTTGCGGTGTCCTTTCCTAGTGACAGTAGGGGCAGCAAGGCATGTATTGTATTGTTGCCATCGAGGATAACAAGATGGGGTTTATATCATATTTCATGAATTTATCCCTCTACATCATGTCATCTTGCTTAAGGCGTTACTCTGTTTTCATGAACTTAATACTCTAGATGCATGTTGGATAGCGGTCGATGAGTGGAGTAATAGTAGTAGATGCAGCAAGGAGGCGGTCTACTTGTCTCGGACGTGATGCCTATATACATGATCATACCTAGATATTCTCATAACTATGCTCAATTCTGTCAATTGCTCAACAGTAATTTGTTCACCCACCGTAAAATACTTATGCTCTTGAGAGAAGCCACTAGTGAAACCTATGGCCCCCGGGTCTATCTTCATCATATTAATCTCCCAACACTTAGTTATTTCCTTTGCTTTTATTTTACTTTGCATCTTTATCACAAAAATACCAAAAATATTATCCTATCATATCTATCAGATCTCACTCTCGTAAGTGACCGTGAAGGGATTGACAACCCCTTATCGCGTTGGTTGCGAGGAGTTATTTGTTTTGTGTAGGTACGAGGGACTCGCGCGTAGCCTCCTACTGGATTGATACCTTGGTTCTCAAAAACTGAGAGAAATACTTACGCTATTGTACTGCATCACCCTTTCCTCTTCAAGGAAATCCAACGCAGTGTTCAAGAGGTAGCAGAGAAGATTTCTGGCGCCGTTGCCGGGGAGTCTACGCAAAAGTCAACATACCAAGTACCCATCACAAATCCCTTATCTCCCGCATTACATTATTTGCCATTTGCCTCTCGTTTTCCTCTCCCCCACTTCACCCTTGCCGTTTTATTCGCCCTCTCTTTTTCGTTTGCCTTCTTCTTTTTACCCCTCGCTCTCTCAGTCGTTATGTCTGAATTTGGGAAATTATTGCCGATATGGACAATAATAATATCATAGAAAATTCTGATGCTCCTGCTGAAGAACCCCCTACCTTGCATACAAAAAGATTTCGAATTGGTAGTGGTAATATTATTGGAAAAGGAGTTATTCAAGATTTCTTTACTTGTGTCGGTGCTTTGCCTTCTATGGACGGTTCTATTCTCCATAGAACTAGTAGTCTTGCGGACGCTATTGCCATGCTTATAGTTGAACTTGAAAGGCAATTTATGCACATGCATCCTTGCATACAAAGAATTTTCTTAGAATTCTCTAATATTGAGCATTCTTCTGTTAAGCATGCCGCCACTATATTTTTGGCTCATGAGTTTAGATTCATAATAAAAGAGGCCAAAGAAATCTTTGCGCATTATAGGGTAGATGCTAGTCATCCTCCCATTGAAGCTATCCTTTTAAATCAACAAGACATGATGCGTTTACAATCTTTGGATCATATTGCCTATAACGAAAATCTTAGGAAAAAGGTTCCCACCGATGTTCTAGTTGATAGAATTTCCAAGCTTAATGATGATTTTGCTATTCAGAATAATGGAGTAGGTTTTCCTCTTGAACAAAGGCTTGTGACTTTTTGCCAAAAGAACACTCTTAACGATGAATTGGTTGTGCAATACAAGGGGCCTAGGGAGGAACCCATACCTCCCGAGATAGATCTTGGGGACTTTTGTCCCATTAAATTTAGCCCTTTTGATTATTTTTGCTTGCCTCAAAGAAAACTTGCTGCTGATCGTAGAGAATATGAGAAAAGTTTTCATGACTTGCCATACCACTATTATGGCAATACCTAGATCTATCCTTGCTTTTATGCCTAGCTAGCGGCATTAAACGATAGCGCTTGTTGGGAGGCAACCCAATTTTATTTTTAGTTTTTTTGATTTTTGCTTCTGTTTAGGAATAAATATTTGTTCTAGCCTCTGGTTAGATGTGTTTTTATGTTTTAATTAGTGTTTGTGCCAAGCTAAACCTATAGGATCTTCTTAGATGACAGTTATTTGATCTTGCTGTAATTTCCAGAAACTTTCTGTTCACGAAACAATTGTTAAAAATTACCAGAACGTGATAAAATAGTGATTCCATTGCTACTGATCAATAAACAAATTGTCTAGGTCGTCCTATGATATGTCTCCAACGTATCTATAATTTTTGATTGCTCCATGCTATATTATCTACTGTTTTGGGCAATATTGGGCTTTATTATCCACTTTTATATTATTTTTCGGACTAACCTATTAACCGGAGGCCCAGCCCAGATTTACTGTATTATGCCTATTTCAGTGTTTCGAAGAAAAGGAATATCAGACGGAGTCGAAACGGAACGAAATCAACTGGAGAAGTTATTTTTGGAAGGAAAGCAACCCAGGGAACTTGGAGTGCACGTCAGGGGAGATACGGGCCGCCCACGAGGGTGGGAGGCGCACCCACCCCCCTAGGGCGCGCCCCCTGCCTCGTGGAGCCCCCGTGGCTCCTCCGACGTACTTCCGCCTCCTATATATATCCACGTACCCAAAAACTTCCAGAACAGAAGATAGATCGGGAGTTCCGCCACCGCAAGCCTCTGTAGCCACCCAAAGTCAACCCGGACCCTGTTCCGGCACCCTGCCGGAGGGGGGAACCCTCACCGGTGGCCATCTTCATCATCCCGGCGCTCTCCACGACGAGGAGGGAGTAGTTCACCCTCGGGGCTGAGGGTATGTACCAGTAGCTATGTGTTTGACCTCTCTCTCTCTCGTGTTCTTGATTTGGCACGATCTTGATGTATCGCTAGCTTTGCTATTCTAGTTGGATCTTATGTTTCTTCTCCCCCTCTTCTCTCTTGTAATGGATTGAGTTTCCCCTTTGAAGTTATGTTATCAGATTGAGTCTTTAAAGATTTGAGAACACTTGATGTATGTCTTGCCGTGATTATCTGTGGTGACAATGGGATATCATGTGCCACTTGATGTATGTTTTGGTGACCAACTTGCGGGTTCCGCCCATGAACCTATGCATAGGGGTTGGCACACGTTTTCGTCGTGATTCTCCGGTAGAAACTTTGGGGCACTCTTTGAGGTTCTATGTGTTGGTTGAATAGAATGAATTGAGATTGTGTGATGCATATCGTATAATCATGCCCACGGATACTTGAGGTGACATTGGAGTATCTAGGTGACATTAGGGTTTTGGTTGATTTGTGTCTTAAGGTGTTATTCTAGTACGAACTCTAGGGCTGTTTGTGACACTTATAGGAATAGCCCAACGGATTGATTGGAAAGAATAACTTTGAGGTGGTTTCGTACCCAACCATAATCTCTTCGTTTGTTCTCCGCTATTAGTGACTTCGGAGTGACTCTTTGTTGCATGTTGAGGGATAGTTATATGATCCAACTATGTTATTATTGTTGAGAGAACTTGCACTAGTGAAAGTATGAACCCTAGGCCTTGTTTCAACGCATTGCAATACCGTTTACGCTCACTTTTACCGCTTGTTACCTTGCTGTTTTTATATTTTCAGTTTACAAAAACCTATATCTACCATCCATATTGCACTTGTATCACCATCTCTTCGCCGAACTAGTGCACTTATACAATTTACCATTGTATTGGGTGTGTTGGGGACACAAGAGACTCTTTGTTATTTGGTTGCAGGGTTTCTTGAGAGAGACCATCTTCATCCTACACCTCCTACGGATTGATAAACCTTAGGTCATCCACTTGAGGGAAATTTTCTACTGTCCTACAAACATGTGCACTTGCAGGCCCAACAACGTCTACAAGAAGAAGGTTGTGTAGTAGACATCAAGCTCTTTTCTGGCGCCGTTGCCGGGGAGGCTAGGTAAGTGAAGGTATATCTTTAGATCTTGCAATCGAATCTTTTTGTTTCTTGTTTTAGCACTAGTCTAGTTTATAAAAGAAAACTACAAAAAATGGAATTGAGTTTGTCTCATACGCTTCACCTGTCACGGCCCTAGAATTGTTTGCAACTAGTGGCATTGCATCCATGCATCATGTTTAAATTTCATGAAACTTGAAATGGGGATGACAAAACCCCCAACACCCCCTTAAACCAACTAGGGTTTACTAAAATCATTTTCAATGAACCCAAAATGCCCTTCTAAAATGTTCATCATCTTTGCATTGGTCTAGAACCTCTCCCAAAAATGGTGCACATTTTCCTAGGCCATTCTGGATTTTTTTGAATTAAATCATATTGTATTTGACTTTGGGCATTTAAATAATATAAATAATTTAAGTGCTCAAATAATTCTGAAACTAAATGTGGGTCACTGGAATTATCCAGAGAGAGTCCACAAATTATTTCAGGAGTTAAAAATGGGTTAGTACTTTTACTAATTCAAAACAGAGGAAAAGAAATTGAAAAATAGAAAGAATTAGGAAAAGGCAGAGAGTGAGAGAGTTACCTGGCAGCCCATCTGGCTGGCCCAGTCCACCAGGGGCAGGGAGGTCTTCTTCCTCCCGCCAGTCAGAAGCATGGCGCGTGGCCGACGCACGCAGGCGCGCCCCGGCCACCTCCTGCTTGCCGATGATCCCCTAGACGTGTGGACGATTTTCCCATGTCGTCCCGATTCCGCTGACCCCCTCACTCACTCTCCCTCTTCTCTGGCTCTCTCACTCACGCGCGACCGAACGCAGCCGTCGCCGCCGACAGCGCCCCCGAGCTCCGCCGTGACGTCCCCGTCCTCTTCGCCGAGCCACATGACGCTGGAGCGCCCCGCAGCGCCGCTATCGCTGTTGTCCTCTTCCTCTGCTCCGGGCGCCGCCCCATTCGATTTGTCACTGTCTGGGCTTCCCCGACCTCACCGACGACGCCATAGAGTTCACTGTGAGCTCCTGTTGCTTTCCCCTCGCTCTCCCCCTCCATTCCCGTTCCCTAGCCCCGTCTTCCGACCAAGCCCGAGAGCTCACCGCCGCCGGCCATGGCGCCGCCATAGCTAGAGGCATCGACGACGCATTCGAGCCCACCCCCGTGCTCAGCGAGTCCACAGGACTCCGTAGCAACCCGCAGCTCGTCCTCCCGTGCACCAAAATGCTGTGTCCGAGCGTGCCCGTACTCCGGCCGCCGCGGAAGTGCTCGCTGCTGTCAACTCCGGCCATCCCAGCTGCTGCTGCTACCACCACTAGATGCGCGAGAGCGCCAGCAATCCGTAGGAGCAAACCCCGCCTCAAACCGTGGGCTGTAGCGAGATCCCGACGATCTCCGCCGCGCTAAATGGTCGACGCCGGCGAAACTCCGGCGACTGATGTCATGGCTCGTCATTAGCCACTAATGACCCAGCGAAACTCCTGTGCATGTTTAGTTTAATTTAATTTTCTGTTTAGATTAGTTCATAACCCACTGGGACCCACACGTCAGCATTGACTTTGCTCACGCGGCCGTTGACTGGTCCCACATGTCATCCACCCAAACCAGCCCTATTACACTGACCCGTGGGTCCCAGCTGTCAGGTTTGACTCTGGGCGACCCTGTTGACCAGCTGACGTCATAGTGACGTAGTGCTGACGCAGTAACTCCTTTTTCTGGATTTATTCTTATTCAGGAAATTCCAGAAAATAGTGCTAACTTCTAAAAATCATATAAAATCAATCGTAGCTCCAAATGAAATAATTTATATATGAAAAATGATCAGAAAAATCCAATCTATCCATCTGTACCATTTTCATGCATGATAGAATAACTTAGGGCTGCTGTTTAGGCCAAATCTTATAAATGCATTTAAACCCTCACATATGGAGTTTGAATTTGAACCTAGGGTTCAAACCAACTCCATTTAACATGTTGCTAGTTGCATTAGCTCAAAACACAGCATATTGACATGTCATGATCATGCATCATATTGTGCATTGCATTGGTTGTGTTTTCCTTCTCTGTTGCCGGTATTTGTTCCCCCTCGGTAGACATTGTTCCGACGCTGTGATCGTTGACACTGATGAAGACTCAATGCTATCTTCAGAAGTGCCAGGCAAGCAAAACCCCCTTGTTCATTCTGATACAACCCATTTTCTCGCTCCCGCTCTCTTTACTGCATTAGGACAACAATGATTCAACTGTTACATGCTGCGATAGCTGAACCCTTTTCCTATGCATGACATGTCATTGCCACAGTAAATAGATGAAACCCACTAGCATGAGTAGGAGTTGTTTGAGCCCTGATGTGCCTACTCATTCATGTTTGTTTGTCATGCCTGCTACTGCTTAGAGTTGAGTCGGGTCTGATTCATCGGGGATGAATTGGAAAGTGGTGAACATGTCCTACTGTTGAGAGCTAAGTGTGTGAATACGATTTGGTAAAGGTAGCAGTGAGACGCCTTGTAGGAGTACATGGTGGGTTGTCTCATTGAAGCCGTCCTTAGGAACTGAGTTCTATGTTTGTGATCCATTAAAAAGTTACTACCACACATTGGGATCCTTAATTGACTCTCTCGGCTTCTTAATCACCCTTGTCCTCTGTCCAGGAGCTGCAAGTAGTTTCTGGTGTTTGTAGTATGCTGGGGGTCGTGCGCAGCGCTGACCGAGGGGTGGGCTGTGTTGCAGTAGGCACGTGGCACGGTGTACCGGGCACCCGTTTGGTGTCTTGGGAACCCTGCACACATCGTTTGGGGCTGTGAGCGAAACTCCGGCCGAATCTCCTCGCGGATGGAACCCGAATAGGCGATAAACCTGGACTAGAGACTTGAGTGTTTAGGTAGGCCGTGGCCGACACCCTCGCTGGGCTTCCGCTTGAAGGTTTCCGCGTACATGTCGTGTAAACGGCGATAAGTGGTGAGAGTGTGTGTGAAGAAGTACACCCCTGTAGGGTTATAAATGATCTATCTGAATAGCCGTGTCCGCGGTAATGGACTTCTGGGTTGCCTATAACAGTTCATAGACTAGTGAAAGTGGATACTCTAAAATACGCAAGATAAGCGTGAGTGCTATGGATGGCGTTCTCGTAGGTAGACAGGAGCGAATCCATAGTGGTGTATTGATATGGTGAATATGTGGACTCGTGTGCGCCACCTTAAAAGAGTTACTTGCAGTCATAGTTCAGGTTAGCCACTGAGTCAAAGGTGGCTTGCTGCAGTTAAACTCCACTACCCCCATTGTTCATACCGATGCATATGTAGCTAGTTCTGATGTAAGTCTTGCTGGGTACATTTGTACTCACGTTTGCCTATTTTATGTTTTGCAGAGAGACGTCAGTCTCGCTAGTAGTTCCGTGTGGACTTCGACGTTTAGCTTGATACCTCAGCTACGATCTTGTGCCCTCGGCAGGATCTGGTAGATAGTCAGGCTTCTCAGCCTTTTTCATTTGTAGATGTCTGTACTCAGACATGTTAAGCTTCCGCTTGTGCTTTGACTTGTATGCTCTGAATGTTGGGTCATGAGACCCATGTTTGTAATATCTCGCTCCTCGGAGCCTAATGAATAAATACTTTGAGTCGTAGAGTTATGTTGTGATGCCATGTTGTATTTACACATATCGAGCATATTGTGTGTATGATTGAAATGCTTGGTATGTGTGGGATCCGACAATCTAGTTGTTTATCCTCGGCAGCCTCTCTTATGGGGAAATATAGTCTAGTGCTTCCATGAGCCATAGTAGTCCGCTACAGCCCGGTTCACCGGAGTCCTGCTAGCCCAGCACTACTGCTCAGGACACTTGACTGGACGGCATGTGTTTCACTTTGTTCCTGTGTCTGTCCCTTCGGGGAAATGTCACGCGGTGACATCCGAAGTCCTGCCTAGCCTGCTACAGCCCGGGTTACCGGAGTCCTGTTAGCCCAGTGCTACAGCCTGGATTCACACGCTGCTGATCGACATGCTCGAAGTTGATTCATGTATGCCTGTCTCCATGGGTTATTGCCGCTTTGGGTTCACGACTAGCCATGTCGGCCCGGGTTCTCTGTCATATGGATGCTAGCGACATTATCATATACGTGAGCTAAAAGGCGCAAACGGTCCCGGGCCATGGTAAGGCGACACCCGTGGGAATACCGTGCGTGAGGCCGCAAAGTGATATGAGGTGTCACCAGCTAGATCGATGTGACTTGGAATCGGGGTCCTGACAGCGTTGGTACCAGAGCCTGACTGCCTGTACGATTACCAAGCCAAACTGGTCGAAGTTGAGTCTAGAAATGCTTTAGTTATATGAGGGAATTGATTGTGGAAGGGAACATAAGGCTCTTTTTACTCCTTATACCTCATGACCTTCTGATCTGAGTCAACCTCTTCTTTTCTACGGGGATTAAGAACTAGGCCTTCTCATCTATCTATCAGGATGACGAGTTACTATGATAGAAACTTATAGGATTGATGGATTTAAGCCCCAGTTCAGTTCCTACTACTTCCGTGTGTTGTCAGTTGATCTCAGAACCTTGATATTGTGACGTTGAGTGGTTATGCCACCATTTTGCAGGATGTCTCAAATCATTTTGAGCATTTACAACCGTTATACCGTCCGAGTCATCCCAGGTTTCTAACTAGTCTGATGCATTTGCAAATTCCTTCCTCCCATTACCGACGTTCCTTTGGGCCAGTTTAACCACACTAATCGGTGAGTTGAGGTACTCTATTGCCTCGGCGTATATGTTGGAGCTACTATTATGACCCTAGGTGTCTTATGAAACCATCAAGTAATCTAGCCATGTTTTGTGTTCCTAGTGTGATGATTCTGGCCACCATTCTCGAAAGCATCTCGCGATGCCATTTAGTAGTAGGTATTCTACTCCTGGGTTCTTGACCCGAGATTCACCCTACTTACTTCATGTTGATAGTGTTGCCAGTTCCTTTAGGATATTAGTAACCTTTGCGATAGTCCTCGAGGTCCGTGGTATCTCATTCTTCCAATACCATGAACCAGCCAAGGTAGACGTTCTCTGAACGAAAGAATCATAATAAGAGTGCTCTCGATGAGTTCTCCGTTCTACATTGTGACTCTGCTAGTCCTACCTTTCTGCATGGGTTATCCGGAAGAAATATGTTGAACTTGTTCGACATACTAATCCATGCGTCCACAACTCAAAACTAACTATATGTTCCTTGAGTTGTCCCCCTTTAGTTGTATTCCGACCTTAGCCTATCAGTTGATAGTCAAGAGTATGTGTGCATTCGTGTTTATCGGTGCCTTTTACTCTTGTGGTCCGTCAAGCCATTCTATTTCAGAATGACTAGGAGAAACAAACTCCAGTACCTCATCCATATCTAGGATTGGGTCAAAGTAGTTGTATTCCGCAGATCAAAATGCCAATCCAGCTTTTGCTCTGTTCTACCGTGGGGTGTCACCCTCTTTCTTATCAAGAATGTCAAGAGAATTGCACCACCTCTTATGATTCTTGATTTAGTGATACTTCTTGCCATCATTGTTCATTCCTCGGTTCCGTGTTGTTGTAATCGGAATACCGACAAATGAATTGTGATGTGTGAAATCAATACTCCTAGCAACTCGTTGCTTGGTAGTAAATGGACAATAATATCATTCTTAGCGTGCTGGTTATTGAATCGTCATTCTAAGATATATTGTGCTACCTAGTCCTTATTTGTGGTGCACTCTTCGATCAATGAGTTAGGATTGTGTCAATCCCTCATATCATCTTGCCCTGAAAAGCAAGGTTGTTCTCGAGCTTAGTAACATATCGGTGGTTCGTGATTTTCCGAATATCTTCTCGGAAGTATTACCAGGTTGTCCCCTGACTGTTATGTTGATCTCGTGATCAAGTTGGTTTCTTGTGAACCACCCTTTCTCCAAGAATCTGTGTTGGATACCCCTGAGCTAGTTGGTTGAGCTAAAGAACAACTTGGAGAGTTGGAAGATAAAAGCTTGCCTGACTTAGTTCATGTTAGGGGATATCTTTGTGTGTGTGTGTGTGTGTGTGTTGAAGAAAGATAATATCTTCATCGTTTGGTCCTTGTGATCAGTTATTGGACCTATTGTTGTATCAAAACTTTGATTTGAGTATGGGCTATCATCAAATCAAATCAGAACCAACGATGTTCATAATGCTGTCTTACTCGTGGTTGATCCCTCGAGCATACACCATTATATCTTTTGGTCTGACCAATGCTATCACCGTGTTCACATGATGGTGGAAATCTAGTGATATGGAATTCTGATGAGTTGTTGTTGAGCCCATCAGCACCATTTTGTCTCCCCCATGATTCATGTTGAACATCCAGCTAGTGTTGGAAACTTGTGAGCAATGCTTTCGTCATCCATTCATGGAGCATATGTTCGGATGTAAGAAGTGACTTTCTCTAATTCACGTGCATATGATGCAAGTTGTCGCCGTGAATTTGAGAAAGCTTGTTTTGCTTCCCCTGGAATCATCCCAAGTCAGTCATGCATACGTGCGAAGTATTCTGTGGTCTGGAGACTTGCAACCTTCATTCTATATGTATTCTTAGCACACCAAGCCACTGATTGATTTTTTCACGATAAAGGAGTCTGTTCTAAGGTGAATTCTTTGGACTTCCACGCGTGGAGACTTCGATATCCTTAATGATGGTTCCCCACCTGAACTCGGTAGCGTTTTATTATAGGACTACTACGTGATCATGCTTGTCTGGGACAGTGTGTTCACATGTGTGTAGTAGAACCAGCTCATGTTTTGGAGCTTGCTATTATAGTTCATTTCCCGAGAATTTCGCAACGTCATCTCATCGGTTTGTGTTGCAAACTTTCTTTTCAGACATGCTGAGTCTGAAGTATCCTATCACCAATCAGATCCGAATCTCAGGCAGATATGATGGTTGGAACTTTTCCAACACTTGCATTTTGTTCCCAGCTTGCACCACCATTGTGCCAATTCCCCATAGGCTGCCCTTCTCGGTAGTTGCTGTCCAGGATCATCTTCAAAAGTGGTCCTGTCATGGGTTCCATCCATTTCTGATGATAAGCAAAAATCATCCATTGCGTTGTCTTCAACAAGGTAGTCCACACCATCCATCCTAGTCCGAGTATGCCATTTCTTCGAGCTATTTCAAACGATCAATTGTAAATTGCCTTAAGTTGGTATGAAGAGTTCCAATGATCTATGGATCAAAAGTAATTCTTTTTGCCACTTAAGGGAACAACTCAACGAGTCACTTTTTCCAAGGTGCCCCGTTACGGAATCCTGGCAATTATTTCCTCGCCACCTTGACACCATCCACCATCTCTCTAAGCGTGGAATTGATGCCCACCAAATCAAACCTCGTTGTTTGTTCTTCCATCCCTCTCGATGTGTTTTGTGTCTCAACTCGAGATGTTTCTACATCTCATTCCGTGAGTTGATCATGTTTTGCTTGATCATCGTGAAGACCGAATCATGTAGAGCCTCCCTCTCTTTCCATTGTCATGTTGGATGGAGTTCTCAAAGCAAGATGACAATATCATGATGATGTTCGAATCAACGTTCTTATGAAGTGCAACCTGGATCGTGAAGACCGTGATAGTTTGTGCCCCCTTTGTCTTCTTACCTCACGTCTTGAATCTCGGGACGAGATTCTTGTTTAGTGGGGGTGAGTTGTCACAGACCTAGAGTTGTTTGCAACTAGTGGCATTGCATCCATGCATCATGTTTAAATTTCATGAAACTTGAAATGGGGATGAGAGAACCCCCAACACCCCCTTAAACCAACTAGGGTTTACTAAAATCATTTTCAATGAACCCAAAATTCCCTTCTAAAATGTTCATCATCTTTGCATTGGTCTAGAACCTCTCCCAAAAATGGTGCACATTTTCCTAGGCCATTCTGGATTTTTTTGAATTAAATCATATTGTATTTGACATTGGGCATTTAAAATACTATAAATAATTTAAGTGCTCAAATAATTCTAAAACTAAATGTGGGTCACTGGAATTATCCAGAGAGAGTCCACAAATTATTTCAGGAGTTAAAAAAATGGGTTAGTACTTTTACTAATTCAAAACAGAGGAAAAGAAATAGAAAAATAGAAAGAATTAGGAAAAGGCAAAGAGTGAGAGAGTTACCTGGCAGCCCATCTGGCTGGCCCAGCCCACCAGGGGTAGGGAGGTCTTCTTCCTCCCGCCAGTCGGATGCACGGCGCGTGGCCAACACACGCAGGCGCGCCCCGGCCACCTCCTGCTTGTCGACGATCCCCTAGACGTGTGGACGATTTTCCCGTGTCGTCCCGATTCCGCTGACCCCCTCGCTCACTCTCCCTCTTCTCTGGCTCTCTCACTCACGCGCGAACGAACGCAGCCGTCGCCGCCGACGAGCTCCACCACGGCCACAGCCATCTCCGAGCCTCTCCGACGCGCCCCCGAGCTCCGCCGTGACGTCCCCGTCCTCTTCGCCGAGCCACATGACGCTGGAGCGCCCCGCAGCGCCGCTATCGCTGTTGTCCTCTTCCTCTGCTCCGAGCGCCGCCTCGTTCAATTTGTCACCGTCCGGGCTTCCCCGACCTCACCGACAACGCCATAGAGTTCACTGTGAGCTCCTGTTGCTTCCCCCTCGCTCTCCCCCTCCGTTCTTGTTCCCTAGCCCCTTCTTCTGACCGAGCCCGAGAGCTCACCGCCGCCGGCCATGGCGCCGCCATAACTAGAGGCATCAACGACGCATTCGAGCCCACCCCCGTGCTTAGCGAGTCCGCAGGACTCCGTAGCAACCCGCAACTCGTCCTCCCGTGCACCAAAACGCTGTGTCCGAGCGTGCCCGTACTCCGGCCGCCGCGGAAGTGCTCGCCGCCGTCAACTCCGGCCATCCCAACTGCTACTGCTACCACCACTAGATGTGCGAGAGCGCCAGCAATCCGTAGGAGCAAACCCCGCCTCAAACTGTGGGCTGTAGCAAGATCCCGACGATCTCCGCCGCGCGAAATGGTCGACGCCGGCGAAACTCCGGCGACTGATGTCGTGGCTCGTCATTAGCCAGTAATGACCCAGCTAAACCACCCCTAGTGCCACTGCCATGTGGGCCCTGTGCCTGTTTAGTTTAATTTAATTTTCTGTTTAGATTAGTTCATAACCCACTGGGACCCACACGTCAACATTGACTTTGCTGACGCGGCCGTTGACTGGTCCCACATGTCATCCACCCAAACCAGCCCTGTTACACTGACCCATGGGTCCCAGCCGTCAGGTTTGACTCTAGGCGACCCTGTTGACCAGCTGACGTCACAGTGACGCAGTGCTGACGCTGTAACTCCTTTTTCTGGATATATTCTTATTCAGGAAATTCCAGAAAATAGTGCTAACTTCTAAAAATCATATAAAATCAACCGTAGCTCCAAATGAAATAATTTATATATGGAAAATGATCAGAAAAATCCAATCTATCCATCTATACCATTTTCATGCATGATAGAACAACTTAGGGCTGCTGTTTAGGCCAAATCTTATAAATGGCATTTAAACCCTCACATATTGAGTTTGAATTTGAACCTAGGGTTCAAACCAACTCCATTTAACATGTTGCTAGTTGCATTAGCTCAAAACACAACATATTGACATGTCATGATCATGCATCATATTGTGCATTGCATTGATTGCGTTTTCCTTCTTTGTTGCCGGTATTTGTTCCCCCTCGGTTGACGCTGTTCCGACGCTGTGATCGTTGACACTGAGGAAGACTCAATGCTATCTTCAGAAGTGCCAGGCAAGCAAAACATCCTTGTTCATTCCGATACATCCCATTCTCTCGCTCCCGCTCTCTTTACTGCATTAGGACAACAACAATTCAACTGTTACATGCTGCGGTAGCTGAACCCTTTTCCTCTGCATGACCTGTCATTGCCACAGTAAATAGATGAAACCCACTAGCATGAGTAGGAGTTGTTTGAGCCCTGATGTGCCTACTCATTCATGTTTGTTTGTCATGCCTGCTACTGCTTAGAGTTGAGTCGAGTCTGATTCATCGGGGATGAATTGGAAAGTGGTGAACATGTCCTACTGTTGAGAGCTAAGTGTGTGAATACAATTTGGTAAAGGTAGTGGTGAGAGGCCATGTAGGAGTACATGGTGGGTTGTCTCATTGAAGCCGTCCTCAGGAACTGAGTTCTGTGTTTGCGATCCATGAAACAGTTACTACCACACATTGGGATCCTTAATTGACTCTCTCGGCTTCTTAATCACCCTTGTCCTCTGTCCAGGAGTTGCAAGTAGTTTCTGGTGTTTGTAGTATGCTGGGGGTCGTGCGCAGCGCTGACCGAGGGGCGGGCTGTGTTGCGGTAGGCATGTGGCACGGGGTACCGGGCGCCCGTTTGGTGTCTCGAGAACCCTGCACACATCGTTTGGGGCTGTGAGCGAAACTCCGACCGGATCTCCTCGCGGATGGAACCCGAATAGGCGATAAACCTGGACTAGAGACTTGAGTGTTTAGGTAGGCCGTGGCCGACACCCTCGCTGGGCTTCGCTTGAAGGTTGTCGCGTACATGTCGTGTAAACGACGATAAGTGGTGAGAGCGTGGGTGAAGAAGTACACCCCTGCAGGGTTATAAATGATCTATTCGAATAGCCATGTCTGCGGTAATGGACTTCTGGGTTGCCTATAACAGTTCATAGACAAGTGAAAGTGGATACTCTAAAATACGCAAGATAAGCGTGAGTGCTATGGATGGCGTTCTCGTAGGTAGACGGGAGCGAATCCATAGTGGTGTATTGATATGGTGAATATGTGGACTCGTGTGCGCCACCTCAAAAGAGTTACTTGCAGTCGTAGTTCAGGTTAGCCACTGAGTCAAAGCTGGCTTGCTACAGTTAAACTCCACTACCCCCATTTTTGATACCGATGCATATGTAGCTAGTTCTGATGTAAGTCTTGCTGGGTACATATGTACTCACGTTTGCCTATTTTATGTTTTGCAGAGAGACGCCAGTCTCGCTAGTAGTTCCGCGTGGACTTCGACGTTTAGCTTGATACCTCAGCTACGATCTTGTGCCCTCGGCAGGATCTGGTAGATAGTTAGGGTTCTCAGCCTTTTTCATTTGTAGATGTCTGTACTCAGACATGTTAAGCTTCCGCTTGTGCTTTGACTTGTATGCTCTGAATGTTGGGTCATGAGACCCATGTTTGTAATATCTCGCTCCTCGGAGCCTAATGAATAAATACTTTGAGTTGTAGAGTTAAGTTGTGATGCCATGTTGTATTTACACATATCGAGCATATCGTGTGTATGATTGAAATGCTTGGTATGTGTGGGATCCGACAATCTAGTTGTTTATCCTTGGCAGCCTCTCTTATGGGGAAATGTAGTCTAGTGCTTCCATGAGCCATAGTAGTCCGCTACAGCCCGGTTCACCAGAGTCCTGCTAGCCCAACACTACTACTCAGGACACTTGACTGGCCGGCATGTGTTTCACTTCATTCCTATGTCTGTCCCTTCGAGGAAATGTCACGCGGTGACATCCGGAGTCCTGCCTAGCCTGCTACAGCCCGGGTTACCGGAGTCCTGTTAGCCCAGTGCTACAGCCTGGATTCACACGCTGCTGATCGACATGCTCGAAGTTGATTCATGTATGCCTATCTCCATGGGTTAGTGTCGCTTTGGGTTCACGACTAGCCATGTCGGCCCGGGTTCTCTGTCATATGGATGCTAGCGACACTATCATATACGTGAGCCAAAAGGCGCAAACGGTCCCGGGCCGTGGTAAGGCAACACCCATGGGAATACCGTGCGTGAGGCCGCAAAGTGATATGAGGTGTCACCAGCTAGATCGATGTGACTTGGAATCGGGGTCCTGACATCACCTTTTTAATATCTTTCATGAGTATGATGGAAAGGAAAATTGTGCCAAAGTGTTAGGAGAAGAATGCATTAAAATGTTTGGTACTAAATTTTTGAATGATGAGCATGATTGCAATGTTGTTAGTATGAATTCCTTGAATATTCATGATGCTAATGATATGCAAAGCCACAAGCTTGGGGAAGCTATGTTTGATGAAGATGATATTTTTTGTCCCCCAAGCTTTGATGAGCAAATTTACTATGATGAAAGCATGCCTCCTATCTATGATGATTATGGTGATGACACATATGCTTTAAAGAATAATGATAACCATGAAACTTGTCATCTTGATATTAATTTTCAATCATATGATAGTTATTTTGTTGAGTTTGCTCCCACTATTATTTCATGAGAAGAATTTTGCTTATGTGGAGAGTAGTGAAAATTCTATGCTTGTAGATCATGAAAAGAATGCTTTTGTTGCTGGTTATATTGTTGAATTCATTCATGATGCTACTGAAAATTATTATGAGGGAGGAATATATGCTTGTAGGAATTGCAATAATATCAAGTTTCCTCCCTATGTGCTTAAAGTTTTGAAGTTATGCTTGTTTTGCCTTCCTATGCTAGTTGATTATTGTTCCCATAAATTGTTTGCTCACAAAATCCCTATGCATAGGAAGTGGGTTAGACTTAAATGTGCTAGTAATATTCTTCATGATGCTCTCTTTATGTTTCAATTCTTATCTTTTATGTGAGCATCATTGAAATCATCATGCCTAGCTAGGGGCGTTAAACGTTAGTGCTTGTTGGGAGGCAACCCAATTTTATTTTAGTTTCTTGCTTTTTGGTTCTGTTTAGGAATAAATAATCCATCTAGCTTCTGTTTAGATGTGGTTTTGTGTTTTAATTAGTGTTTGTGCCAAGTAGAACCTTTGGGAAGACTTGGGTGAAGTCTTTATGATCATGCTGTAAAAAACAGAAACTTTAGCGCTCACGAGATTAGCTTCAACTTTTTACTGGAGAGTGCTATTAACTTGATTATTTTTGCAGATGATTACTAGACAAATTCCTCAGGTCCAAAAATTTATTTTAGAATTTGTGGAGTTCCAGAAGTTTGCGTTTGATAGAGATTACTACAGACTGTTCTGTTTTTGACAGATTCTGTTTTTCGTGTGTTGTTTGCTTATTTTGATGAATCTATGGCTAGTAAAATAGTTTATAAACCATAGAGAAGTTGGAATACAGTAGGTTTAACACCAATATAAATAAAGAATGAGTTCATTATAGTACCTTGAAGTGGTGTTTTGTTTTCTTTCGCTAACGGAGCTCACGAGTTTTCTGTTAAGTTTTGTGTTGTGAAGTTTTCAAGTTTTGGGTAAAGATTCGATGGACTATGGAATAAGGAGTGGCAAGAGCCTAAGCTTGGGGATGCCCAAGGCACCCCAAGGTAATATTCAAGGATAACCAAGCATCTAAGCTTGGGGATGCCCCGGAAGCCATCCCCTCTTTCGTCTTCGTTCATCGGTAACTTTACTTGGAGCTATATTTTTATTCACCACATGATATGTGTTTTGCTTGGAGCGTCATTTTTATTTTTCTTTAGTTGTGATTTATGTTTGAATAAAGTACCAAGATCTGAAATTCTTAAATGGGAGAGTCTTCACATAGTTGAATAATTATTTAACTACTCATTGATCTCCACTTATATCTTTCGGAGTAGTTTGTTGTTTGCTCTAGTATTTCACTTATATCTTTTAGAGCACGGTGGTGGTTTTATTTTGAAGAAATAGATGAACTCTCATGCTTCACTTAGATTATTTTGAGAGTCTTAAATAGCATGGTAATTTGCTTAAATAATTCTAATATGCTAGGCATACAAGATTAGTAAAAGAAAAATTCTTATGAGTGCATTGAATACTATGAGAAGTTTGATAATTGATAATTGTTTTGAGATATGAAGATGGTGATATTAGAGTCATGCTAGTTTCGTAGTTGTGAATTTTAGAAATACTTGTGTTAAAGTTTGTGATTCCCGTAGCATGCACGTATGGTGAACCGTTATGTGATGAAGTTGGAGCATGATTTATTTATTGATTGTCTTCCTTATGAGTGGCGGTCGGGGACAAGCGATGGTCTTTTCCTACCAATCTATCCCCTAGGAGCATACGCGTAATACTTTGCTTTGATAACTTGTAGATTTTTGCAATAAGTATATGAGTTCTTTATGACTAATGTTGAGTCCATGGATTATACGCATTTTTCCCATCCTTCCACCATTGCTAGCCTCTCTAATACCGCGCACCTTTCGCTGGTATCATACACCCACCATATACCTTCCTCAAAACAGCCACCATACCTACCTATCATGGCATTTCCATAGCCATTCCGAGATATATTTCCATGCAACTTTCCACCGTTCCGTTTATTATGACACGCTCCATCATTGTCATATTGCTAGCATGATCATGTAGTTGACATCGTATTTGTGGCAAAGTCACCATTCATAATTCTTTCATACATGTCACTCTTGATTCATTGCATATCCCGGTACACCGCCGGAGGCATTCATATAGAGTCATATTTGTTCTAAGTATCGAGTTGTAATAGTTGAGTTGTAAGAAAAATAAAAGTGTGATGATCATCATTTTTAGAGCATTGTCCCAAGTGAGGAAAGAATGATGGAGACTATGATTCCCCCATAAGTCGGGATGAGACTCCGGACGAAAAAAAAGAGGCCATAAAAAAGGACCAAATAAAAAATGAGAGAAAAAGAGAGAAGGGACAATGTTACTATCCTTTTACCACACTTGTGCTTCAAAGTAGCACCATGATCTTCATGATAGAGAGTCTCTCATTATGTCACTTTCATATACTAGTGAGAATTTTTCATTATAGAACTTGGCTTGTATATTCCAATGATGGGCTTCCTCAAAATGCCCTAGGTCTCCGTGAGCAAGCGAGTTGGATGCACACCCACTTAGTTTCTTTTGATGAGCTTTCATATATTTATAGCTCTAGTGCATCCATTGCATGGCAATCCCTAATCACTCGCATTGATATCTATTGATGGGCATCTCCATAGCCCGTTGATACGCCTAGTTGATGTGAGACTATCTTCCCCTCTTTTTGTCTTCTCCACAACCACCATTCTATTCCACATATAGTGCTATGTCCATGGCTCACGCTCATGTATTGCGTGAAGATTGAAAAAGTTTTGAAAATGTTAAAGTATGAAACAATTGCTTGGCTTGTCATCGGGGTTGTGCATGATTTAAATACTTTGTGTGGTGAAGATAGAGCATATCCAGACTATATGATTTTATAGGGATAACTTTCTTTGGCCATGTTATTTTGAGAAGACATAATTGCTTTGTTAGTATGCTTGAAGTATTATTATTTTTTATGTCAATATAAACTTTTGTCTTGAATCTTTCGGATCTGAATATTCATATCACAAGTAAGAAGAATTACAATGAAATTATGCCAACTAGCATTCCACATCAAAAATTATCTTTTTTATCATTTACCTACTCGAGGACGAGAAGGAATTAAGCTTGGGGATGCTTGATACGTCTCCAACGTATCTATAACTTCTGATTGCTCCATGCTATATTATCTACTGTTTTGGGCAATATTGGGCTTTATTATCCACTTTTATATTATTTTTGGGACTAACCTATTAACCGGAGGCCCAGCCCAGATTTGCTGTTTTATGCCTATTTGAGTGTTTCGAAGAAAAGGAATATCAGACAGAGTCGAAATGGAACGAAATCAACTGGAGAAGTTATATTTGGAAGGAAAGCAACCCAGGGAACTTGGAGTGCACGTCAGGGGAGATACGGCTGCCCACGAGGGTGGGGGGGCCCACTCCCCTAGGGCACGCCCCCTGCCTCGTGGGGCCCCCGTGGCTCCTCCGACGTACTTCCGCCTCCTATATATATCCATGTACCCAAAAACTTCCAAAACAGAAGATAGATCGGGAGTTCCGCCGCCGCAAGCCTCTGTAGCCACCAAAAGTCAATCGGGACCCTGTTCCGGCACCTTGTCGGAGGGGGGAACCCTCACCGGTGGCCATCTTCATCATCTCGGCGCTCTCCATGATGAGGAGGGAGTAGTTCACCCTCGGGGATGAGGGTATGTACCAGTAGCTATGTGTTTGATCTCTCTCTCTCTCGTGTTCTTGATTTGGCACGATCTTGATGTATCGCGAGCTTTGCTATTATAGTTGGATCTTATGTTTCTTCTCCCCCTCTTCTCTCTTGTAATGGATTGAGTTTCCCCTTTGAAGTTATGTTATCGGATTGAGTCTTTAAAGGTTTTAGAACACTTGATGTATGTCTTGCCGTGATTATCTGTGGTGACAATGGGATATCATGTGCCACTTGATGTATGTTTTGGTGACCAACTTGCGGGTTCCGCCCATGAACCTATGCATAGGGGTGGGCACATGTTTTCGTCGTGATTCTCCGGTAGAAACTTTGGGGCACTCTTTGAGGTTCTATGTGTTGGTTGATTAGATTGAATTGAGATTGTGTGATGCATATCGTATAATCATGCCCACGGATACTTGAGGTGACATTGGAGTATCTAGGTGACATTAGGGTTTTGGTTGATTTGTGTCTTAAGGTGTTATTCTAGTACGAACTCTAGGGCTGTTTGTGACACTTATAGGAATAGCCCAACGGATTGATTGGAAAGAATAACTTTGAGGAGGTTTCATACCCTACCATAATCTCTTCGTTTGTTCTCCGCTATTAGTGACTTCGGAGTGACTCTTTGTTGCATGTTGAGGGATAGTTATATGATCCAACTATGTTATTATTGTTGAGAGAACTTGCACTAGTGAAAGTATGAACCCTAGGCCTTGTTTCAACGCATTGCAATACCGTTTACGCTCACTTTTACCGCTTGTTACCTTGCTGTTTTTATATTTTCAGTTTACAAAAACCTATATCTACCATCCATATTGCACTTGTATCACCATCTCTTCGCCGAACTAGTGCACCTATACAATTTACCATTGTATTGGATGTGTTGGGAACACAAGAGACTCTTTGTTATTTGGTTGCAGGGTTGCTTGAGAGATACCATCTTCATCATACGCCTCCTACGGATTGATAAACCTTAGGTCATCCACTTGAGGGAAATTTGCTACTGTCCTACAAACCTGTGCACTTGCAGGCCCAACAACGTCCACAAGAAGAAGGTTGTGTAGTAGACATCATCCTATTTTGGCTGATGTTTCGGAGTTCCAGAAGTTTGCGTTAGTTACAGATTACTACAGACTGTTCTGTTTTTGACAGATTCTGTTTTTCATGTGTTGTTTGCTTATTTTGATGAATCTATGGCTAATAAAATAGTTTATAAACCATAGAGAAGTTGGAATATAGTAGGTTTAACACCAAAATAAATAAAGAATGAGCTCATTACAGTACCTTGAAGTGGTCTTTTGTTTTCTTTCGCTAACGGAGCTCACGAGATTTCTGTTAAGTTTCGTGTTGTGAAGTTTTCATGTTTTGGGTAAAAGATTTTGATGGATTATGGAACAAGGAGTGGCAAGAGCCTAAGCTTGGGGATGCCCATGGCACCCCAAGATAATCTAAGGACACCATAAAGCCAAAGCTAGGGGATGCCCCAGAAGGCATCCCCTCTTTCGTCTACTTCCATCGGTAACTTTACTTGGAGCTATATTTTTATTCACCACATGATATGTGTTTTGCTTGGAGCGTCTTGTATGATTTGAGTCTTTGCCATTTAGTTTACCACAATCATCCTTGATGTACACACCTTTTGAGAGAGCCATACATGATTTGGAATTTGTTAGAATACTCTATGTGCTTCGCTTATACCTTTTGAGTTATATAGTTTTGCTCTAGTACTTCACTTATATCTTTTAGTGCACGGTGGTGGATTTGTTTTATAGAAACTATTGATCTCTCATGCTTCACTTAGATTATTTTGAGAGTCTTAAATAGCATGGTAATTTTCTTAAATAATCCTAATATACTTGGTATTCAAGATTTGTAAAACTTTCTTATGAGTGTGTTGAATACTATGAGAAGTTTGATGCTTGATAATTGTTTTGAGATATAAAGATGGTGATATTAGAGTCATGCTTGTTGAGTAGTTGTGAATTTGAGAAATACTTGTGTTAAAGTTTGTGATTCCTGTAGCATGCACGTATGGTGAACCGTTATGTGATGAAGTCGGAGCATGATTTATTTATTGATTGTCTTCCTTATGAGTGGCGGTCGGGGATGAGCGATGGTCTTTTCCTACCAATCTATCCCCCTAGGAGCATGCGCGTAATACTTTTCTTTGATAACTTGTAGATTTTTGCAATAAGTATATGAGTTCTTTATGACTAACGTTGAGTCCATGGATTATACGCACTCTCACCCTTCCACCATTGCTAGCCTCTCTAATACCGCGCACTTTTCGCCGGTATCATACACCCACCATATACCTTCCTCAAAACAGCCGCCATACCTACCTATCATGGCATTTCCATAGCCATTCCGAGATATATTGCCATGCAACTTTCCACCGTTCCATTTATGACACGTTCCATCATTGTCATATTTCTTAGCATGATCATGTAGTTGACATCATATTTGTGGCAAAGCCACCGTTCATAATTCTTTCATACATGTCACTCTTGATTCATTGCATATCCCGGTACACCGCCGGAGGCGTTCATATAGAGTCATATTTTGTTCTAAGTATCGAGTTGTAATTGTTGAGTTGTAAGAAAATAAAAGTGTGATGATCATCATTTTTAGAGCATTGTCCCAAGTGAGGAAAAGGATGATGGAGACTATGATTCCCCCACAAGTCGGGATGAGACTCCGGACGAAAAAAAAAGAAAAATAGGCCATAAAAAGGAGAAAAGGCCCAAATAAATAAATAAATAAAATGAGAGAAAAAGAGAGTAGGGGCAATGTTACTATCCTTTTACCACACTTGTGCTTCAAAGTAGCACCATGATCTTCATGATAGAGAGTCTCTCATTTTGTCACTTTCATGTACTAGTGGGAATTTTTCATTATAGAACTTGGCTTGTATATTCCAATGACGGGCTTCCACAAAATGCCCTAGGTCTTCGTGAGCAAGTGAGTTGGATGCACACCCACTTAGTTTCTTTTGTTGAGCTTTCATATACTTATAGCTCTAGTGCATCCGTTGCATGGCAATCCCTACTCACTCACATTGATATCTATTGATGGGCATCTCCATATCCCTTTGATATGCCTAGTTGATGTGAGACTATCTTCCCCCTTTTTGTCTTCTCCACAACCACCATTCTATTCCACATATAGTGCTATATCCATGGCTCGCGCTCATGTATTGCGTGAAGATTGAAAAAGTTTGATAATGTCAAAAGTATGAAACAATTGCTTGGCTTGTCATCGGGGTTGTGCATGATTTAAATACTTTGTGTGGTGAAGATAGAGCATAGCCAGACTATATGATTTTGTAGGGATAACTTCCTTTGGCCATGTTATTTTGAGAAGACATGATTGCTTTGTTAGTATGCTTGAAGTATTATTATTTTTATGTCAATATTAAACTTTTGTCTTGAATCTTTTGGATCTGAATATTCATACCACAATTAAGAAGAATTACATTGAAATTATGCCAAGTAGCACTCCGCATCAAAAAATCTGTTTTTATAATTTACCTACTCGAGGACGAGCGAGAATTAAGCTTGGGGATGCCTGATACGTCTCCAACGTATCTATAATTTTTGATTGCTCCATGCTATATTATCTATTGTTTTGGACAATATTGGGCTTTATTATCCACTTTTATATAATTTTTGGGACTAGCCTATTAACCGGAGGCCCAACCCAGAATTGATGTTTTTTGCCTATTTCAGAGTTTCGCAGAAAAGGAATATCAAATGGAGTCCAAACGGAATGAAACCTTTGGGAACGTGATTTTTAGGAAGATTATGATCCGGGAGACTTGGACCCTACGTCAAGAAAGAAAAGAGGAGGCCACGAGGTAGGGGCGCGCCCTCCACCCTCGTGGGCCCCCTGTTGCTCCACCGACGTACTCCTTCCTCCTATATATACCTACATACCCCCTGAGGGAGTCCTGGATTAGGGGGTGTCCGGGTAGCCGGACTATACCTTCAGCCGGACTCCTAGACTATGAAGATACAAGATTGAAGACTTCGTCCTATGTCCGGATGGAACTTTCCTTGGCGTGAAGGCAAGCTTGGCGATGCGGATATTCGGATCTCCTACCATTGTAACCGACTTTGTGTAACCCTAACCCTCTCCGGTGTCTATATAAACTGGAGGGTCTTAGTCTGTAGGACAGCTCCAAACATACAACAATCATACCATAGGCTAGCTTCTAGGGTTTAGCCTCCTTGATCTCGTGGTAGATCTACTCTTGCACTACCCATATCATCAATATTAATCAAGCAGGACGTAGGGTTTTACCTCCATCAAGAGGGCCCGAACCTGGGAAAAACTTCGTGTCCCTTGTCTCCTGTTACCATCCTCCTAGACGCATAGTTCGGGACCCCCTACCTGAGATCCGCCGGTTTTGACACCGACATTGGTGCTTTCATTGAGAGTTCCTCTGTGTCTTCGCTTTTAGGCCTGATGGCTCCTTTGATCATCAACAACGATGCAGTCCAGGGTGAGACCTTTCTCCCCGGATAGATCTTCGTCTTCGGCGGCTTCGCACTGCGGGCCAATTCGCTTGGCCACCTGGAGCAGATCGAAAGCTACGCCCCTGGCCATCAGGTCAGGTTTGGAAGCTTAAACTACACGGCTGACATCCGCGGGACTTGATCTTCAACGGATTCGAGCCGCAAACGGGCGCACCGCGCTGTCTCGATGAGCATGATCTAGCTCTGCCACCGAACAGTGCCCTGGAGGCCGCACACGCATCGGTTCCGACCCTTAATTCGGAGCCGGTTGCACCGATCGAGGATGGGCGGTTGGACGCCGCCTCGGGGGCTGTGATTCCAAAGGCGATCGAGCTGAACACTAGCCCCGCACTCTACAAGGCCCATAACTCCGAGTGGCCAGACTCCTCTCCGGACTCCGAGCCCTCCGCGCCCCCGCCGATCGAATCCGATTGGGCGCCGATCATGGAGTTCACCGCTGCAGACATCTTTCAGCACTCGCCCTTCGGCGACATTCTGAAGTCGCTGAAGTCTCTCTCTTTATCAGGAGAGCCCTGGCCGGACTACGGTCAGCAAGGTTGGGATATGGACGACGAAGAAATTAAAAACCCACCCACCACCCACTTTGTAGCCACTGTCGATGATTTAACCGACATGCTCGATTTCGACTCCGAAGACATCGACGGTATGGACGCCGATGCAGGAGACGATCAAGAACCAGCGCCTATAGGGCACTGGAAAGCCACCTCGTTGTACGACATTTATATGGTGGACACTCCAAAAGATGGAGATGGTGATGGAACATCGGGGGACGACACCTCCAAGAAACAGCCCAAGCGCCGACGTCAGTGGCACTGCTCTAAATCCCGCCAAAGTAAAAACGATGATTCCGGCACGGGAGATAATAATACTCCGGATAGCGCTGAAGAACACCCCCTCCAGCAAGATTCTGCATAGGAGGATGGAGAAGCTAGCCCTCACGAGAGAGCGGCAGACAGAGAGGTTGAGGATGACAATTATATGCCTCCCTCCGAAGACGTGGCAAGCCTCAACGATGAAAAATTCGTCGTGCCAGAGGATCCCGCCGAACAAGAGCGTTTTAAACACAGGCTTATGGCCACGGCAAGCAGCTTCAAGAAAAAGCAGCAACAGCTTAGAGCTGATCAAGATTTTCTAGCTGACAGATGGACTGAAGTCCTTGCGGCCGAAGAGTATGAACTCGAACGCCCCTCCAAGAGTTACCCAAAGCGCAGGCTGCTACCCCGATTAGAGGAGGAAGCACCTACATCACCAGCGCATGACATGGCCGACCGGCCACCTCGTGGCCGGGACAAAAAGGCCTCTCGGCCCTCTACTCAAGTCGTGCCCCGGCGCCACTCAAAACATGCTAAGGCATGGGAAAATGCGCCAGACCTGCGAGACATACTGGAGGACAAGGCAAGACAAACAAGATCGATCTACGGATCGCGCGGGCGCCCCATGGCACGTGACGGCGATCGTCACTCCGGATACAATAAATCCAGCCGGGCCGAACACAACAGACAAAGCTCCTTTGAGCTGTGTCGTGATATCGCCCAGTACAGAGGCACCGCACACCCACTATGCTTCACAGATGAAGTAATGGATCATAAAATCCCTGAGGGTTTCAAACCCGTAAACATCAAATCATACGATGGCACAACAGACCCTGCGGTATGGATCGAGGATTATCTCCTTCATATTCACATGGCCCGCGGTGATGATCTACACGCCATCAAATACCTCCTGCTCAAACTTAAAGGACCGGCCCGGCATTGGCTTAACAGCTTGCCAGTAGATTCAATCGGTTCTTGGGAGGACCTGGAAGCCGCATTCCTCGACAATTTCCAGGGTACCTATGTGCGACCACCGGATGCCAATGACCTAAGCCACATAATTCAACAGCTAGAGGAATCGGCCAGGCAATTCTGGACACGGTTCCTAACAAAGAAAAACCAAATAGTCGACTGTCCGGACGCAGAGGCCCTAGCAGCCTTCAAGCATAACATCCGCGACGAGTGGCTTGCCCGGCACCTTGGACAGGAAAAGCCGAAATCTATGGCAGCCCTCACGACACTCATGACCCGCGTTTGCGCGGGAGAATACAGCTGGCTAGCTCGCAACAACAACTTAACCAAGAACCCTGGTAATTCGGATACTAAGGACAAAAGTGGCAGGTCGCGTCGGAACAAGCAAAAACGTCGCGTTAGCAGCGACAGCAACGAGGATACGGGAGTCAATGCCGGATTCCAAGGCTACAAATCCAGTCAACGGAAAAAGCCATTTAAAAGAAATACTCAGGGCCCGTCCAGCTTGGACCGAATACTCGACCGCTTGTGCCAGATACATGGCACCCCCGAAAAGCCAGCCAATCACACCAACAGGGATTGTTGGGTGTTCAAGCAGGCAGGCAAGTTAAATGCCGAAAATAGAGACAAGGGGCTGCGTAGCAATGACGAGGAGGAGCCCAGGCCGCCGAACAACAGTGGACAGAAGGATTTTCCTCCACAAGTGCGGACGGTGAACATGATATACGCAACCCACATCCCCAAAAGGGAGCGGAAGCGTGCGTTACGGGACGTATATACGATGGAGCCAGTCGCCCCAAAGTTCAACCGATGGTCCTCCTGCCCGATCACTTTTGATCGAAGGGACCACCCCACTAGCATCCGTCATGGCGGGTATGCCGCATTGGTTCTAGACCCAATTATTGACGGATTTCATCTCACAAGAGTCCTTATGGACGGCGGCAGCAGCCTGAACCTGCTCTACCAGGATACAGTGCGGAAAATGGGCATAGATCCCTCAAGGATTAAGCCCACCAAAATGACCTTTAAAGGCGTCATACCAGGTGTAGAGGCCAACTGTACAGGCTCAGTCACACTTGAAGTGGTCTTTGGATCTCTGGATAACTTCCGAAGCGAGGAGTTAATCTTTGACATAGTCCCGTTCCGTAGTGGCTATCACGCACTGCTCGGGCGAACCGCATTTGCAAAGTTCAATGCGGTACCGCACTACGCATATCTCAAGCTCAAGATGCTAGGCCCTCGAGGAGTAATCACGGTCAACGGAAACACCGAATGCTCCCTCTGAACGGAGGAGCACATGGCAGCGCTAGCAGCAGAAGTACAGAGCAGCCTCTCCAGGCAATTCTCCAGTCCGGCCCTCAAAAGGCCGGACACTGTCAAGCGCGCCTGGAGTAACCTACAACAAGACCGCCTGGCACGCTCTAAGCTGGCGTAGCAATGCGGCCCCAACCCTAGCCCTCACGATATAGTGAAACCAGTGCTTTGCGTACATAACTACGCTCTTGAAATACCATGGGCACAGGGGGAGGGCCACTATCACAGCATGCCCAAAACACGGCTTAAACCATACAAGGGGCTGCCGATTTTATTTTCTTTTCTCTTACTTTCAGGACTCCATACTTCGGACGACCTGTTCGGCAATTCAACTGCCGCACAAACGATGCAAGAACCAGGGAAGCAGACAAGACATGCCGCATTATGGAACTCCCTGGTGGTCTCTATTACGAGCAGTATACCTACTTTGCATACAATTCCGTGGCCTGCCCCTGGATAGGACATGTTAAATAGTCCAACTCTTTGCTTATCGCACTATTTGTATCGTTCTTCTTGGATCGCAGCCTTTTTATAAACAATGCATAGCTTTTTGTCTATCTTTTTCATTAATCTCTTTTCATATATATGTTTATTAATGACATGTTGCACCCGTACACCATGGTACGGCAAATACGCCAGGGGCTTCAGTACCCCTCAATATGGTGTGAGAAGTCCGAACACTTTCACAAGTGCGGCACCCCGAACTTATAGCACTATATGCATCGGCTCCGAATCATGATTTGGGTCAATAGTTGGGTTTGCCCGGCTCCTATGTTTTGGTGCCTTACGTTCCGCTATATCGGCTAAGGTAGCACTAGGAGAACTACTGCGATTGTGCCCTAGTTGAGCTGGGCTGAGCACCTCAGTAGAGAAAGCTAAAACTGACTGTCATGATGAGGCAAGAGACCGGTCGTTGTTCGAGAGGTTTTTTGAGTCCTTAAAGACTTATGCCGCTTCGACCGAGCAACCGGCTTTGTCCGGCCAAGGAGTGGATAGCGCCCCGAACTCGGTCTTCCGGATACTAGGGGCTTCACTGAAATTTAAAATTATAGAGTTCTATGGCTAAGTGAGAGTGTTCAAGCATTATAGTCTGATTGCCTTGTTCATTGTGCTGAGCGCCTCCCTCGAAGGACCCAATCATGGGAAAAAGAGCGCTTAGGTTTATTCCGAACACCCCAGCACTAGTCGCATGGGGGCAGAAGCCGACGACTGGCCATCTCTCAATTTTTGATAAACGGCCGCACAGAAAGTAATATTTTAAATTCTAAAAGCATTTTCTTAGCGCATATGAACAAGTTTTCAGCGCACAGGACGACATGAGCGAGTTTATTCAAAAATTACATCCCTGGTACATTCATCCGCCATAAGGCGGGCACCCGCCAGAACATCCTTATAATAGTTCTCGGGCTTGCGATGCTCCTTCCCCGGCGGCGGCCCATCCCTCACAAGCTTCTCACCGTCCAGCTTACCCCAGTGCACCTTTGCACGGGCAAGGGCCCTACGGGCACCTTCGATGCAGCCGGAGCGCTTGATGACCTCGAGCCTTGGACAGGCCTCCACCAGCCGCCGCACCAGCCTGAAGTAGCTCCCAGGCAGGGCCTCTCCAGGCCATAGCCGAACTATGAAGCCTTTCATGGCCTGTTCGGCCGCCTTGTGGATCTCGACCAGCTGCTTCAGCAGGTCGCTCAAGGGCATAGGGTGTCCGGCCTCAGCGTACTGAGACCAGAACACCTTCTTCGTCGAGCTGCCTTCCTCGGCTCGGTAGAATGCGGTGGTGTCGGATACGCTACGGGAAGATCTGTGAATGCCCCTGGAGAGCTCCGGATTCGGGTAAGTGACAAGTAGTTTACTTTTATATGTCTGCTTTGCATAAAGAATGCCTTACCCGCCGCTATCTTCTTCACCGCATCCAACTCCTGGAGGGCCTTCTGGGATTCGGCCTTGGCAGACTTGGCAGTTTCAAGGGCCGTCGCGAGCTCGGACGCTCGCGTCTTCGAGTCAAGCTCCAAACTCTCATGTTTTTTCATGAGAGCCTGAAGCTCTTGCTGCACCTCGCCAACCTGCACCTCAAATTTCTCCCTCTCGGTGCATTCCAAGGCCGCTCTCTTTTCGGCCTCAGATAGCGCTTGCTTGAGGGTCGCCACCTCAGTTGTGGTCCCTACAATAAGCAGCATAATCCTGTCATTTTTTTGCAATTGCATATTTTTATATACATTTTTCTATAAGGTATCTCTTACCTTCCTTCTCCTCGAGCTGCCGCTTGGCATGGCCGAGCTCTTGCTCGGTCCGCTCGAGGCCCTGCTTCAGGGCACCCACCTCCGTAGTCAGTGCGGCGGTGGCTAGCAGCGAAGCCTGCATACGCATATTGACTCTTTTTTGTTAGACTCCTGCGAAATTTATTAGATCCTCTATTCGGCTTTTCTTTCCGAACGCCAAACAGAGCATCAGGGGCTACTGTCTATGCAGTAATATTTTTACATATTTTTTACTTACCTCGAAGCCTGTTAGAAGGCTAGCACAAGCTTCAGTCAGTCCGCTTTTGGCGGACTGAACTTTCTGGATCACCGTACTCATGATAGTACGGTGCTCCTCGTCGATGGAGGTGCCCTTAAGCACCTCCGGCAGATTGTCCGGCGCCTCCGGTTGGACGGGGGGCGCCGGTTCAACAGGCTTGCTCCTCTTGGCAGGAGTTCGCCTACCACGGTCCGAAACCGTTGAGGATTCCGGCGTGGTGTCCGGTGCAAAGCCGGACTTGGAGCCCTGGGGGGTCTTGTCCCCTTTACCCCCGGAGTCCGGGAGGTCGCCTCGCGGCTCCTCCAGGACCACCTCCTCTTGGCGCGGAACTTGTTGCGACGCCACTTCGGCGTCGTCCGCAGCACATGGGGAGGCAGCGGGCGGAACTGAGTTCATGTCCGATGAGTCCAGAGAGCCGCTCGACGACTCGCCGAGCTCGTCCTTGGGTGGGCTGCATGATTATATTCAACTTTAGGGAAAGCTGTGCAACAAAGGAATACCATGAGTTACTCTGGTACCCGAATACTTACGATTTCGCCGGGCGCTTGGCCCTGTCTGGCCACTCCTCTTCGTCCTCATCGGCGTCGATGGAGTAGTCCAGTGGAGGGGTCTTCCTCTTCTTGGACCCTTCGGCCTCCCCTGCAGGGGCGGACTTCCTCTTCTTTCCTCCTCCCGCTGGAGGGGGAGAGGTTTCTTCTTCCTCCTCCTCGTCTTCACGGGAGGAGTGCGTATCGGACTCGTCGGACGACGAGTCCGACACCACCATATGGCGGGAACTCTTTCGAGTCCCCGTGGCCTTCTTCTTCTTGGCCTTCTTCTCCGGCACCACATAAGGTGCCGGAGCCAGCAGCTTTGCTAAGCGACCAGGGGCTGGGTCTTCGGGCAAGGGAGCCAGACAGTTTATCGGTCCGGACTTCACCTGCCAAGCCTGTCAAAGGTGAGGGAGTTTAGATCCCGCATAGAGTCAAACTAAGAAAAAACTTAACATCCTATAAAAGGTGAAAATAGTTTACCTCGCTAGCGTGACGCTGCAAGCTGAATCCGCGGTCTTCGGAGGCGGATGTGGGAGCCTTGGTGCCTTTGGTTAGCACCTTCTAGACGTCTTCATACATCATGTCGAAAATCCTGCTAAGGGTTGGGTGCTGCGCCGGATCGAACTCCCACAGACTAAAGTCCTGTTGTTGACACGGGAGAATCCGGCGGATGAGCATAACCTGGACTACATTGACAAGCTTGAGCTGCTTGTTCACGAGGGACTGGATGCATGTCTGCAGTCCGGTCACCTCTCCTTCGTCGCCCCACGACAGGCCCGTCTCCTTCCAGGACATGAGCCTCGTAGGGGGTCCGGATCGGAACTCAGGGGCTGCGATCCACTTCGGATCACGCGGCTCGGTGATGTAAAACCACCATGACTGCCACCCCTTCAGGGTCTCCACAAAGGAGCCCTCGAGCCATAGGACGTTGGCTATTTTGCCCGCCATGGCGCCTCCGCATTCCGCCTGGTTGCCACGCACAACCTTCGTCTTGACGTTAAAGGTCTTGGGCCAAAGACCAAAATGGGGGCGGATGCAGAGGAAGGCCTCGCACACGACGATAAACGCCGAGATGTTGAGGATGAAGTTCGGGGCCAGATCATGGAAATCCAGGCCGTAGTAGAACATGAGCCACCGGACAAACGGGTGGAGAGGAAAGCCCAGTCCACGGAGGAAGTGGGGAAGGAATACTACCCTCTCATGGGGCCTTGGGGTGGGGAGAAGCTGCCCCTTTTTAGGAAGCCGGTGCGCGATGTCTTTAGACAACTATCCAGCCTTCCTTAGCTTTTTGACGTGGCCCTCCGTGACGGAGGAGACCATCCACTTGCCTCCCGCTCCGGACATTGCTGGAGAAGGTTGAGGTGGGATGTGGGGGCTTGGGCACTGGAGCTCGAGTGCGCAGAAGATGGATAGGCAAAGGAGGAAGAAGGCGTAGGTAAAAAGGTGGATCCTTATCCCCTTATATGGGCGGATGCGGCTATGCGTCCCCACCAGCCTAGTAAAACTCGCTTGCCTCCCAAGCGTCGTGATAAATGACGCGGTTGGGTTACCCACGTCCGTATTGATGAGAATCCCGTAAATGGGGGACACGATCTATGCTTTGACAAGACGGGCCAAGGAAACCGCCTCGCAAAACACGCTGAGGTGGGGAAGTAAAAATGATTCGAATAAAGGCTTGGACGTAGTGTGATGTCACACTGCATGATACGTCAGCAGATTGGATTTGTGTTAATGTTATTCTCTCTATGGCAATATGTGGAAGCTTATTTTGCAGAGCCGGACACTACCCTTGGTGTTTACAAACTTTTATGAAGAACTTGGAGGAGGAACCCGCCTTGCAATGCCGAAGACAATCTGCGCGCCGGACTTGTCATCATTGAAGCCTGGTTCAGGGGCTACCGAGGGAGTCCTGGATTAGAGGGTGTCCGGGTAGCCGGACTATACCTTCAGCCGGACTCCTAGACTATGAAGATACAAGATTGAAGACTTCGTCCCGTGTCCGGATGGGACTTTCCTTGGCGTGGAAGGCAAGCTTGGCGATGCGGATATTCGGATCTCCTACCATTGTAACCGACTTTGTGTAACCCTAACCCTCTCCGATGTCTATATAAACCGGAGGGTTTTAGTCCGTAGGACAACTCCAAACATAGAACAATCATACCATAGGCTAGCTTCTAGGGTTTAGCCTCCTTGATCTCGTGGTAGATCTACTCTTGTACTACCCATATCATCAATATTAATCAAGCAGGACGTAGGGTTTTACCTCCATCAAGAGGGCCCGAACCTGGGTAAAACTTCGTGTCCCTTGTCTCCTGTTACCATCCGCCAAGATGCACAGTTTGGGACCCCCTACCCGAGATCCGCCGGTTTTGACACCGACACCCCCAAACAATCAGATACGGAGCCAAAAACCTAATTCCACCACCGCAACCTTCTGTACCCACGAGATCCCATCTTGGGGCCTGTTCCGGAGCTCTGCCGGAGGGGGCATCCATCATGGAGGGCTTCTACATCAACACTATAGCCTCTCCGATGAAGTGTGAGTAGTTTACCTCAGACCTTCGGGTCCATAGTTAGTAGCTAGATGGCTACTTCTCTCTTTTTGGATCTCAATACAATGTTCTCCCCCTCTCTCGTGGAGATCTATTCAATGTAATCTTCTTTTTGCGGTGTGTTTGTTGAGATCGATGAATTGTGGGTTTATGATCACTATTATCTATGAACAATATTTGAATCTTCTCTGAATTCTTTTATGTATGATTGGTTATCTTTGCAAGTCTCTTCGAATTATTAGTTTGGTTTGGCCTACTAGATTGATCTTTCTTGCAATGGGAGAAGTGCTTAGCTTTGGGTTCAATCTTGTGGTGTCCTTTCCCAGTGACAGTAGGGGCATCAAGGCACGTATTGTATTGTTGACATCGAGGATAACAAGATGGTTTTTTTATCATATTGCATGAATTTATCCCTCTACATCATGTCATCTTGCTTAAGGCGTTACTCTGTTTTCATGAACTTAATACTCTAGATGCATGTTGGATAGCGGTGGATGAGTGGAGTAATAGTAGTAGATGCAGGCAGGAGTCGGTCTACTTGTCTCGGACGTGATGCCTATATACATGATCATACCTAGATATTCTGATAACTATGCTCAATTCTGTCAATTGCTCAATGGTAATTCGTTCACCCACCGTAAAATACTTATGCTCTTGAGAGAAGCCACTAGTGAAACCTATGGCCCCCGGGTCTATCTTCATCATATTAATCTCCCAACACTTAGTTATTTCCTTTCCTTTTTACTTTGCTTTTATTTTACTTTGCATCTTTATCACAAAAATACCAAAAATATTACCCTATCATATCTATCAGATCTCACTCTCGTAAGTGACCGTGAAGGGATTGACAACCCCTTATCGCATTGGTTGCGAGGAGTTATTTGTTTTGTGTAGGTACGAGGGACTCGCGCGTAGCCTCCTACTGGATTGATACCTTGGTTCTCAAAAACTGAGGGAAATACTTACGCTACTGTACTGCATATCACCCTTTCCTCTTCAAGGAAATCCAACGTAGTGCTCAAGAGGTAGCAACCCACTCTTAATTGTACGGCTTTCCTACGACTCAAATCCACCGAAAAGAAACATAGAGAAACGCCGTCTTCGATAGGCTCTGAGGGGCACCAAATCGTCTTGTGCCTAGACATGAGATATCTGGAATGCTCAATGCACATGATTTGTCCGCAAATGCATTGTCATCAATCACCAAAACCACATAGGGAGAATTATGCCCTTACAATCTCCCCCTTTTTGGTGGAATGATGACAATACTGGATTTGCACATAAGGATATAAAATGAACATAAGCAAACCCAACATCTATAAAATATAGACAGGCTCCCCCTAGATGTGTGCCCTCTCTAGATATGCTTTGGACTGCAGGGCACACATACTAGGATCAACACCCCCCTGTATTTTATAGACAAGGAAATCCTTGCAACAATATAAGAGACACTAAGCATGGAGGCAAGGTAAAGTATGTCAGCATGAAGTAAAGGGCACAAGATAACATTAGCTCACAATCTACTAAACATACTAGAAAATAAGATAAGACAATAAGGCAAGCTAGAGCGCATATGTCTCACACCATATGATAATCTCCTGGTCTCAAACGAACACAACACAAACCAACAAACCAAAGCAACGAGGGTTCAACGAAAGCAAAGCGACACAAGACTCGACACAAGACTCGCAAATCCTACACTCTCTCACCCTTTGGCATCGAGACACCAAAAAGGAAGAGAGGACACCTACGACACAGGTGGTGGAGAACTCCAAGGCATCACCAGTCATGTTCCTCCTCCTCAGACTCCTCTGCAGCATGGGGTGAAGAGGGAACTCCAGTATCCTCCTCAGACTCACTCCACCGGCAGTGTTGTCTGGTCCATGATTCCTCATCTGTGATCCTCTCCTCGGAGCCACTCCTAACCTCAAGACCAACCTGCCTCATAATAGCCTTCTCGCAACGACGAGCCATCTTGGCGTTCACATGAGCCTTGTACTATCCCTTGGCCTGCATGCAGAACAAAGCCTTCATCTTGGCCTTGAGCTTCTTAGCCCAAGATGGCTCAGCAGAGGGAGGAGCATACCCCTTAGAACTGTCCTCAGCAGCCTCCTCCTTGAAATCATCCTCATCCTCATCGACATCCATCTGTGCAGCCTCAGCCTGGGTCGTGGTATTAGCCCACTTGCTCTTGATGCGTAGCTTCATAGGCTCATGGCAAATCTAGTTGGGAGCAAGGAGCTCTTCTTGAGGAAAGAGCTTCTCCCAAGTCATCGAGATCAAGAGAAACAGGTAAGGTCCATAGATGGGTACCTTGCGATTGAACACAGCAAACTGCATCTCACACCACATGATATGAGAGACATCAAGTGGTTTCGTCTGTTGGAGACACGCCTTCTCACAGATGAGCATCATGTCCACAAGATAGGCATGCACCTTATCCTTGTCGCCTATGCGAGGAAAGAGTGTGTTGCGGAAGACCCGGTGCATGATGTCAAGGAAGGGATTCAACACCCCAGTCTTCTTGTCATTGGCTAGCTTCTTCTCAACAAGGTAGGGTTGAAGCTTGTTCTTGTTGGCCGACTCGGGGTTAGCATGTGGGCGTACACCAACGGGCACATTGAGCCCCTCATCACGAATGTGTAACATCTCCATGAACTCCTTCCGCTTAGCAGACATCCTCTTCCCATTAGTCATCCAAGTCATGGTCCACTGCTCATCCGTGTGGAAATGGACCGAAGCAAAGAACTGAGCCACAATCTCCGGGTCAAAGTCCATGTGGAACGTGAGTAACTCCTCAATGCCAAACTGCTCCACCAGATCCAGAGGCTCACCAAAATATGCCCGGTTGCTGTCCATCTTCATATGATTCATGTCAATCCACTGCACTGGCACATAGATGTTCTACTTGGCCTTGATCACATCTAGGAAGATGTGATTCTGCTGATTGGTCTAAAGAAGGTCATTTCCCCTTGTGATCTCCATAGGGTTGACGTAGGGGTTCAGCTTCCTTCGAATCAGGAACTCCGCTTGAGGCATTTCATCCATGCCAACATTTGGCTCCTTGGTCTTGGTAGCTGTGGTCTTGACTCTATGTTGTTGGACACTGGACCCCTCAGGAGCTTCTTGGTTGCGAAGCCGCTTGGAGCTCGTGTCGCGGCTGCGATTCGAGTGCCTGACATTGCAGCCACCACCTATGACACACAACACAAAGACACGAGAAGAACGAGAAGGATCATTGCAAAGACCAAGGCCAAAACCAAATGAAACAATGTAGAAATGAGATTGAGAGTGGACAAAACAAAGTAGTTTTTAACTCAATGGTAGTATCGGGCCAGGATGTGGACGTAAAATTTTACAGCCTCTCTAGCCGCGGTACTACTGTGTCGGGGTAGCACAGTAGTACCGCACCCGGAGCAGAAGTAAAATTTTACTTCTGTGCCCCGGGCGGTAGTTCCGCTCCAGCGGAGCGGTAGTACCGCACGGGGCGGTTCTCGTGCGAGCGAGCGGTAGTACCGCTCCAGGAGGAGCGGTAGTACCGCACGGAGTCAAAACACGCAAGAACCGCATCTACGGATCTAGAAACATCCGCAAAAGTAGATCGGTACTACCGTTGGTCAAAACTACATTGCTGTGTCACACAAAATAGCATATCTACTGCACGAGCACTCTCCTACAATCTCCTCTCACAAAGATTTAGCCAAAAAACTCGAGAACTACACATGCATCTCCCCAAAACATAAAAGCACAACAGTGGGGCAAAGAGAGAGGGACTGGGGGAGATACCGGGTTCCATGGCAAGAGGGCGAGGTGGGGATCAATCCTACCGGTCGGAATGCGAGGAGAGCGGCCGGAGATGGAGATCCGGCGAGGTCCTCCGGCATCGTTCTTGGGTAGGAGAGAGAAATACGAAGTGAGGGGAAGAGATGAATGGGTATGGGGGAGTTGGAACTCCCCCTTCCCGCTCTTAACCCCCACACGCTCGCGACGCGTGGTAGTACCGCGGGTCATCACGATAGTACCACCCGGGCGGAAGTACCACTCCTCCAACGGCAGTAAAAAATTACTACCGCGATGGAGTGAAGGAAATATGCCCTAGAGGCAATAATAAAGTTATTATTTATTTCCTTATATCATGATAAATGTTTATCATTCATGCTAGAATTGTATTAACCGGAAACATGATACATGTGTGAATACATAGACAAACAGAGTGTCACTAGTATGCCTCTACTTGACTAGCTCATTGATCAAAGATGGTTGTGTTTCCTAGCCATAGACAAAGAGTTGTCATTTGATTAATGAGATCACATCATTAGAAGAATGATGTGATTGACTTGACCCATTCCGTTAGCTTAGCACTCGATCGTTTAGTATGTTGCTATTGCTTTCTTCATGACTTATACATGTTCCTATGACTATGAGATTATGCAACTCCCGTTTACCAGAGGAACACTTTGTGTGCTACCAAACATCACAACATAACTGGGTGATTACAAAGGTGCTCTACAGGTGTCTCCGAAGGTACTTGTTGGGTTGGCGTATTTCAAGATTAGGATTTGTCACTCCGATTGTCGGAGAGGTATCTTTGGGCCCACTCGGTAATGCACATCACTATAAGCCTTGCAAGCATTGTAACTAATGAGTTAGTTGCGAGATGATGTATTACGGAATGAGTAAAGAGACTTGCCGGTAACGAGATTGAACTAGGTATTGAGATACCGACGATCGAATCTCGGGCAAGTAACATACTGATGACAAAGGGAACAATGTATGTTGTTATGCGGTTTGACCGATAAAGATCTTCGTAGAATATGTGGGAGCCAATATGAGCATCCAGGTTCCGCTATTGGTTATTGGCCGGAGACGTGTCTCGGTCATGTCTACATAGTTCTCGAACCCGTAGGGTCCGCACGCTTAAAGTTACGATAATAGTTATATTATGAGTTTATATGTTTTGATGTACCGAAGGTAGTTCGGAGTCCCGGATGTGATCACGGACATGACGAGGAGTCTCGAAATGGTCGATACATGAATATTGATATATTGGATGACTATATTCGGACACCGGAATGGTTCCGGGGTTATCGGATATATACTGGAGTACCGGTGGGTTACCGGAACCCCCTCGGAGGTTGCTGGGCCTCATGGGCCCAATTGGTGGAAGAGGAGAGACGGCCAAGGGGCTGCTGCGCGCCCCTCCCCCCCAAGTCCGAATTGGACAAGGAGGGGGGTGCCCCCCCCCTTTCCTTTCCCCCTCTCTCTCATTCCCTCTCCTCTCCTAATCCAACAAGGAAAAGGGAGGGAGTCCTACTCCCGGTGGGAGTAGGACTCCTCCTGGCGCGCCCCTCCTGGCCGGCCGCCTCTCCCCCCTTGCTCCTTTATGTAGGGGGCAGGGGGGCACCCTAGAGACACAACAATTGATCTGTTGATCTTTTAGCCGTGTGCGGTGCCCCCCTCCACCATAGTCCACCTCGATAATACTGTAGCGGTGCTTAGGCGAAGCCCTGCGTTGGTAGAACATCATCATCGTCACCACGCTGTCGTGCTGACAAAACTCTCCCTCAACACTCGGCTGGATCGGAGTTCGAGGGACGTCATCGGGCTGAACATGTGCTGAACTCGGAGGTGCCGTGCATTCGGTACTTGATCGGTCGGATCGTGAAGACGTACGACTACATCAACCGCGTTGTGCTAATGCTTCCGCTTTCGGTCTACGAGGGTACGTGGACAACACTCTCCCCTCTCGTTGCTGCATCACCATGATCTTGCGTGTGCGTAGGATTTTTTTGAAATTACTACATTCCCCAACATGGAGGTAGTAGTACCTTGCCGTGGGCGCAGCTATGCACGCACAGGAGTGCCCCATCTCCAGTGGTAGTACCGTGGCTTGCCATGGTAGTACCACAAACCCAAGAAAGTGCTTGTTTCGACGAAAGCAGAAAACACGGCTTTTTGCAATGAAAACTTCAAGCAACCAGACACACAAACGAGCACACACGAGGCAACTCAAACACAAAAACGGCTCAAAAGAAGGCAAAAGACAACGAGGACCAAACACAGACCAAAACCTCTCAAAGAGAGAGGGCGGTGGCCGGAGCCACCTATGTTTGAGTCAATTGGTATGGCACAACGAAGAATTATCCTTGGGCCCATGACCAAAACTCGTCTTTGAAGCACAAGTACCATAAAAATGGCTAATGTGAATGTAACGCCCTCGATGCGGCTATATCTCCCACGTGTCGAAGCACGACTTAGAGGCATAACCGCATTGAAAGCAATGTCACAAGTGAGGTAATCTTCACACAACCCATGTAATACATAAGGGAAAAAGATACATAGTTGGCTTACAATCGCCACTTCACACAATATATGAATAAAGCATTACATCATCCAGATACAATCAAGGTCCGACTATGGAACCAAAATAAAAGAAGACTACCCCAAATGCTACACAGATCCCCGATCGACCCCAACTGGGCTCCACTACTGATCAACTAGAACGGAACAACACAAAGGACAAGCTCTTCATCGAGCTCCTCCTTGAGCTTGGTTGCGTCATCTGCATGGACTCATCGGCACCTGCAAGCTGGTTTTGGAAGTATCTGTGAGCCACGGGGACTCAGCAATCTCGCACCCTCGCGATCAAGACTATTTAAACTTATGGGTAAGGTAAAGGTATGAGGTGGAGCTGCAGCAAGCGACTATCATATATGGTGTCTAACATACGCAAATGAGAGCAAGAAGAGAAGGCAAAGCACGGTCGAGAAACTATGATCAAGAAGTGATCCTAGAACAACCTACGTCAAGCATAACTCCAACACCGTGTTCGCTTCCCGGACTCCGCCGAGAAGAGACCATCACGGTAACACACGCGGTTGATATATTTTAATTAAGGTCAACTTCAGGTTTTCTATAACCGGACGTTAAAAAATTCCCATCTGCCCATAACCGCGGGCACGGCTTTCAAAAGTTCAAATCCCTGCAGGGGTGTCCCAACTTAGCCCGTGACAAGCTCTCACGGTCAACGAAGGAATAGACCTCCTCCCGAGACATTCCGATCAGACTCGGTATCCCGGTTCTACAAGACATCCTCGACAATGGTAAAACAAGTCCAGCAAGACCACCCGATGCACCGACATCCCTATAGGAGCTGCACATATCTCGTTCTCAGGGCAACACCGGATAAGCAATCAGTACAACTAAAACCAGCCCTCGAGTTTCCCTGAGGTGGCGCTGCAAGGGGCTCTAGTTTGGACCAACACTTAGTCAAGCACTGGCCTGGGGGGGTTAAAATAAAGATGACCCTCGGGATGCGCGACTCCCAAGGGAAAAGGCTAGGTGGCGAATGGTAAAACCAAGGTTGGGCCTTGTTGGAGGAGTTTTATTCAAAGCAAACTATCAAGGGGTTCCCATTATAACCCAACCGCGTAAGGAACACAAAATCCAGGAACATAACACTGATATGACGGAAACTAGGGCGGCAACAGTGGAACAAAACACCAGGCATAAGGCCGAGCCTTCCACGCTTTACCAAGTATATAGATGCATTAATTAAATAAGATATATTGTGATATCCCAACAAAATATCCATATTCCAACATGGAACAAACTCCAATATTCACCTGCAACTAACAACGCTATAAGAGGGGCTGAGCAAAGCGGTAACATAGCCAAACAACGGTTTGCTAGGACAAGGTGATTAGAGGCTTGGCTTCACAATATGGGAGGCATGATAAGCAAGTGGTAGGTATCGCAGCATAGGCATAGCAAAAGAGCGAGCAACTAGCAAGCAAAGATAGAAGTGATTTCGAGGGTATGGTCATCTTGCCTGAGATCCCGCAAGGAAGAAGAACGAGTCCATGAATAAGACAAACGGACATAGACGAACGGGTCCTCACAAACGTGACGTTATCGGAACCAACCCGAAGAAGCAACACCGGAAATAAGCACACAACATAGTAAACAACCAATACATGAACATGGGATGATGCGCAAACAAGAATGATGCATGTCCGGTTTAAAGAGGGCATGGCATGGCAAAGTGCAACAAACAACACTACAAATTAAGTGGAGCTCAATATGCAACGAGTTGCATATTGACGAAAAACCACATGACTTATTTAGTTCTCTCTCGTTTATGTACCCAACAAGATTAAATGTTGTTAGCATGGCAAGAGGTGAAGCAAAAGAAAACTACCTATCTAGTCAAGGTTAAATGAGGCCAGAAGCAACGAACAACAATTCCGGAAACTCCTCATCAGAATATTATAGATTTGGTACTTTTCTGCCCTAAACACAATTTTAGAGTTGTTTAACATGCAAATAAAGGTCACCATGTTAAACTAGGCATTTTTCTACCCCATTTACATATAAAGATTGTTAGGTCTGGAGCTACGGTTATTAAGTTATGAATTAAATCATTTTCACATGGCATAGGGACAAATTTAAACAAACATCATTTTAAGCATTTTAAACATGGATGGAAATGACATATTATGAAACTAGACAAAATTCTAAGCAAGTTTCATATATAAATTGTTTTAATCCGATGCACGGTTAATTAGTTAGGATATGCATGAAGTGCAATGGTTTTTCTGTAAAACTGCAGTTCTCTGGATAATTGGACAAATCACAGAACCAGGAAAAAACATATACGGGCCGAAACTAGGACAAGCCCAACAACAGGAGAGGGAAAAAGGTGGGGCGCTGGGGTGGCCTCACCCATGGGCTTCGGCCCGTTTGAGGAGGAGGGGTAGGCCGGCAGGGCACGCATCTGGGCCTCGGGCGCTGGCAGGCCGGCCCACTCACGGCGCTAGATGGATCGCCCCTGCCGATCCCACTGGATCGAGGCAGGGACGGGCGCGGTCAATGGGCGCATTCTGCTCGCTCGGTTATGAAGAAATAGGAACAGCTGCAGGCGCAGCGAGACTTGCAGCGGCAGGTTCAATGCAGGAGCGAAGCGGGGAACTTGACGAGCGACGCAGGCGACGACGCGGTCAACGCGCGGGTGAACCGAGCGAGCCGAGGCAGGGGCGTCCTCCTCCCTGATTCGAAAGAAGCAGAGGCAGGGCAGGGGCCTTGGTGGAGTGGCTTCAGGCGATGAGGTGGAGCTCGGGGCACTGGTCGAAGGACGGCTCGGCCGTGGTGGATAACGCAAAGGGGCGGCGCTCGGAGGAGGCCATGGACTCAGTGATGTCCCCGCTCGTTGTCTCGAGCGCATGGACGAGGACGGCCGGGGCGCTGCTGGCGGCGGGACTTGGCGCTGGCGACGGAGACGAGCGGATCCGGGCGCGGCAGCAAGGCTCCGGACGGCATCTGCTTGGGGCTCCCGCGGCAAGCAAGACGGAGGGCGCCGGGAATGGAGCAGATTTGGAGAGGGGAGGCGGAGCAGAGGCAAGCCGGCGGCATCCGGATCCTCTTAGCAGCCTTGGCGTTCGTCCATGGAGGTCCCCTGCCCAAAGGAAAACGAGCAGAGGGATGAGCAGCAGGAGAGAAAACTAGAGAGGGAAAGGAAGGGGAAGGGGAACGGGGTAGCAGTCTTGTTTCTTGACGCCGGGGGTGATCGCCGGCAGCAGGTCGAGCTCTTGCTCGAGGAAGGCGGCGCACGATGGGCTATGCTGCTTGGTTGGACGGGGATGCAAAACGAGGAGGTGGTTGGTCCGTCCGGGTGGGGTGGATGGATTGGATCGATGGATGAAGTAGTGGAGAGCGATGGGTGGCTGGTGGCTGAAATCGAGGAGGAGGGGATGGATCCCGAGATGGATCCAGACTGGGTGGCGGCGGCGGGATTGCACTGATGGGGCAAGCCTCCTAATTTTCAGGGTTGGACGTCAAGTATATATAGCAAGTGGATTTGGGGTGCATCTGGGCCCTCAATTAAAATCAGACGGTCTCGGATAAATAGGTTAGGGGGCCCAATTAAGAAAATGGAGATATTTTGTAGATGTTTGGGGATGTTCCGGATCCAGCGGTAACGAAAGTAGGAAGCTTCGGACACGCGCGAGGGGTCGATGCACTGTGCAGAGAGGGTTAGGCTGGGTCTGGCTGATTGTGAAGAGCGGGTTGGTCTGAGAGAAGATGGGAGAGATGCAGCCTGGCACGGTTTCCGGAGACCGAAAACGTCTGACGTTAGACCGGCTATACTGCCGCTATAGTTTAACGGTTGGGCTATCAAATGAACTCCGAATGCGATGAAACTTGGCAGGCGACCTACTAACAACATAACAACACCACATGCCAACTTCAATCCCATTCTGAAAACATTTTCCGGCCACTTATAAAATAATATTTCAGACATGCCGCGGGCGCGTGCAAGTGTTATTGGGCTCAGAACGGACAACAGAAGGAACTGGGGGAACCCGGACGAATGCAGGTTTGAAACATGATGATGCAATGCACATGATGACATGACACGATGCAACACGCAAGCAAATGACATGGCAACGACGACGAATAACTAGAAGACACTTGGCGCATCGGTCTCGGGGCGCTACAATGAAAGAGTTGTTCAATTTATGCATAATGGGGGGAGGAAGAGTTCATTGAAAGAACAACATTCCCCTATGTCCATGCCTACACTAAACAAGACAACACGATGAGTATGGTGGTGTGTGCAAAGGTTCAAGCCACATTGCTCGAATCAATGATATTTAGCTCATGCCTTAACTCACGAAATCTTGCTCATCCAAGGGCTTCGTGAAGATATGTGCAAGGTTATCATGAGTGTTGATGTAGTTGAGCTCGATCTCCCCTCGCCTAATGTGATCCCGGATGAAGTGATATTGAATCTCAATATGCTTCGCCTTGAAGTATTGCACCGGGTTGAGAGAAATCTTGATGGCACTTTCATTGTCACACCAAAGAGGCACTTTGTCACAAATGACACCGTAATCCTTTAAAGTTTGCCTCATCCAAAGAAGTTGAGCACAACAATTACCGACGGCCACATACTCCGCTTCGGTGGACGAGAGAGACACGCAACTTTGCTTCTTAGAAGACCAACTCACCAAAGAGCAACCAAGAAATTGGCACCCTCCGGAAGTTGACTTCCTATCCACTTTGTCTCCCACCCAATCCGAGTCCAAAAAGCCCACAAGGTTGAAGTTAGCTCCTCTTGGGTACCATAAGCCAAAGTTTGGGGTATGAGCCAAATATCAAAAGATTCGCTTGACCGCCACATAGTGGCTTTCCTTAGGTGAGGCTTGAAACCATGCACAAATTCCCACACTCAACATGATATCCGGCCTAGATGCACAAAGGCAAAGCAAGGAGCCAATCGTGGAGCGATATACCTTTTGATCCACCACTTTACCATTGGGATCTATGTCAAGTTGGCATTTGACGGGCATTGGAGTGGAAGCCGTCTTGACATCACTTAGCTTGAATCTCTTGAGCATGTCTTGAGTGTATTTGTCTTGGTTGATGAAGGTTCCTTCTCTTCTTTATTTGATTTTGAACTCGAGAAAGAACTTCAATTCTCCCATCGTGGATATCTTGAACTTCGAGGTCATGAGAGCGGAAAGCTCCTCATTGAAAGCTTTGTTAGGAGAACCAAAGATAATATCATCAACATATAGTTGGAATACAAACAACTCCCCTTTGACCTTCTTAGTAAAAAGAGTGGGGTCGATTTTCCCAATTTCACACCCACGATCTTGCAATAACTCGATAAGGTGCTCATACCACGCACGTGGGGCTTGTTTAAGGCCATGGAGTGCCTTATCGAGTTGGTACACATGATTGGGGAACTCGGGATCCTCAAACCCCGGGGTTTGTTTGACATGCACCAACTCATTAATAGGACCATTAAGAAAAGCACTCTTCACATCCATTTGTTGCAACTTGAAGTTATGATGAGAAGCATAGGTAGTCAACAAACGAATAGATTCAAGGCGAGCAACGGGAGCAAAGGTTTCATCGTAGTCGATACCCTCGACTTGGGAGTAACCTTGTGCTACCAAACGAGCCTTGTTGCGAACGATAATCCCATGAGCATCTTGTTTGTTCTTGAATATCCACTTGGTTCCAATGACATTATGGTTCCCCGTTGGCCTTGGCACCAATCTTCACACCTTGTTGTGCTTGAAGTTGTTGAGTTCTTCATGCATGGCATTAAGCCAATCTGGATCCTCGAGCTCCTCATAGACCTTTTGGGGTTCAACACAAGAAACAAACGCGTGATGTTCACAATAGTTTGCTAATTGTCTACGAGTGCTTACCCCCTTTCTTAAGCTTCCAAGCACATTCATCATGAGACGATCTTTGGTAGTGAGATTGGATGCAATCTTGGCGGCACGACGCTCCAATTCCTCCTCAGGAGAGAGTTGAGGAGCGATAACTTGATCATCTCGAGCGTCGTCTTGAGCTTGTTCTTGATCTTGAGCTTGCTCTTTATCTTGAACTTGCTTGGTGGTGAGAACTTGACCTTGGGCATCACTTGGTGGTTCACCACCATCTTGAGGTTGATCTTGCCCTTGGTCTTGTTCATTTGGTTGAGGGCCTTTGATACGTCCATTTTGCATCATGCATTTATATTGATATTTATTGCATTATGGGTTGTTATTTCAAGTTATGTCACAATACTTATGGCTATTCTCTCTTATTTTACAAGGTTTACATAAAGAGGGAGAATGCCAACAGCTGGAATTATGGGCTGGAAAAGGAGAAAATATTAGAGGTCTATTCTGCGCAACTCCAAAAGTCCTGAAACTCCACGGAATATCTTAAAATAAATAAAGAAAAATCCTCGCCAAAGATGAAGTCCAGGGGGCCCACACCCTGCTCATGAGGGTGGGGGCGCGCCCCCCTACCTCGTGGCCCCCCTGGTGGGTCTCCGACGTCCATCTTCTCCTATATGAAGTCTTTCGATGAGAAAAAAATCTGAAGCAACCTTTCGGGACGAAACTCCGCCGCCACGAGGCGAAACCTTGGCGGAACCAATCTAGAGCTCCGGCAGAGCTGTTCTGCCGGGGACACTTCCCTCCGGGAGGGGGAAATCACCACCATCGTCATCACCAACGCTCCTCTCATCGGGAGAGGGCAATCTCCATCAACATCTTCACCAGCGCCATCTCATCTCCAAACCCTAGTTCATCTCTTGTATCCAATTCTTGTTCCAAAGTCCGGGATTGGTGCTAGTAGGTTGCTAGTAGTGTTGATTACTCCTTGTAGTTGATGCCAGTTGGTTTATTTGGTGGAAGGTCATATGTTCAGATCCTTTATGCATATTATTACCCCTCTGATTATGAACATGAATATGCTTTGTGAGTAATTACGTTTGTTCCCGGGGACAAGGGAGAAGTCTTGCTATTAGTAGTCATGTGAATTTGGTATTCGTTTGATATTTTGATAAGATGTATGTTGTCTAGCCTCTAGTGGTGTTATGTGAAGGTCGACTACATAACACTTCACCATTATTTGGGCCTAGAGTAAGGCATTGGGAAGTAATAAGTAGATGATGGGTTGCTAGAGTGACAGAAGCTTAAACCCTAGTTTATGCGTTGCTTCGTAAGGGGCTGATTTGGATCCACATGTTTCATGCTATGGTTAGGTTTACCTTAATACTTTTGTTGTAGTTGCGGATGCTTGCAATAGAGGTTAATCATAAGTGGGATGCTTGTTCAAGTAAGAACAGCACCCAAGCACCGGTCCACCCACATATCAAATTATCAAAGTACCGAACGCGAATCATATGAACGTGATGAAAACTAGCTTGACGATATTCCCATGTGTCCTCGGGAGCGCTTTTCCTATTATAAGAGTTTGTTCCGGCTTGTCCTTTTCTACAAAAAGGATTGGGCCACCTTGCTGCACCTTATTTACTTTCGTTACTTGTTGCTCGTTACCATTTACCTTATCACAAAACTATCTGTTACCACTTATTTCAGTACTTGCAGAGAATACCTTGCTGAAAACCGCTTATCATTTCCTTCTGCTCCTCGTTGGGTTCGACACTCCTACTTATCAAAAGGACTACGATAGATCCCCTATACTTGTGGGTCATCAAGACTCTTTTCTGGCGCCGTTGCCGGGGAGTGTAGCACCTTTGGTAGGTGGAATTTGGTAAGGAAAAATTTATATAGTGTGCTGAAATTTACCGTCACTTGTTACTATGGAAAGTAATTCTCTACGGGGCTTGTTCGGGGTATCTTCACCCCGTCCAGTAGAGCAAAGAGTTGCTCCTCAACCTACTGAACCTATTGAAAATGAAACTCCATTTGTATTTCCTTCGGGTATGATGGAAAAACTGCTAGCTAATCCTTTTACAGGAGGCAGAACAAAACATCCTGATGAGCACTTAATATATGTGGATGAAGTTTGTGGATTATTTAAGCTTGCAGGTATACCCAATGATGTTGCTAAGAAGATGGTCTTTCCTTTATCTTTGAAGGAAGACGCATTGATATGGTATAGGCTATATGATACGAGATCATGGGACTATAAAAGGTTGAAATTGGAACTTCATCAAAAGTATTACCCTATGCATCTTGTTCATCGTGATCGCAATTATATATATAATTTTTGGCCTCGCGAAGGAGAAAGCATCGCTCAATCTTGGGGGAGGCTTAAATCAATGTTGTATTCATGCCCCAATCATGAGCTCTCGAGAGAAATAATTATGCAAAGTTTTTATGCTCGGCTTTCTGAAAATAATCGCACTATGCTCGATACTTCTTGTGTTGGCTCTTTTATGATGAAGACTATTGAATTCAAATGGAATTTACTGGATAGAATTAAACGCAACTCTGAAGATTGGCACCTCGACGAAGGTAAGGAGTCAGGTATGACACCTAAGTTTTATTGTGTTAAAACTTTTATGGACACCGATATTTTTCGTAAGTTTAGCACTAAATATGGACTTGACTCTGAGATAGTATCTTCTTTCTGTGAATCTTTTGCTACTTATGTTGATCTCCCTAAGGAGAAGTGGTTTAAATATCATCCTCCCATAGAAGTAAAAGTATCAGCACCTATTAAAGTTGAAGAAAAGACTATCACTTATAACGATCCTATTGTTCTTGTTTCTTATGTTGAGAAACCACCTTTCCTTGTTAGAATAAAGGATCATGCTAAAGCTTCAACTGTTGTTCATAAAAGCAATATTAGAACTTATACACCCCCTGAGCAAGTTAAAGTAGAATCTAATATTGCTATTGTTAAAGATCTCTTGTCTGATAATATTGATGGGCATGTTATTCAGTTCAATGGTGAAACTGCTAGAATTGCTAAGCCTTGTGATAAAGATAAACATAGACCTGTGGTAGGCGTGCCTGTTATTTCTGTTAAAATAGGAGATCATTGTTATCATGGCTTATGTGATATGGGTGCTAGTGCTAGTGTTATACCTTATGACTTGTTTAAAGAAATTAAGCATGAAATTGCACCCGCTGAGATAGAAGATATTGATGTCACAATCAAGCTTGCTAATAGAGATACTATTTCACCAATTGGGATTGTTAGAGATGTTGAATTCTTGTGTGGGAAAACTAAATACCCTACTGATTTTCTTGTTCTTACTTCTCCGCAAGATAGCTTTTGTCCCATTATATTTGGTAGACCCTTCTTGAACACTGTTAATGCTAAGATAGATTGCGAAAAGAATGTTGTTACTATTGGCTTGGATGATATGGTTCATGAGTTTAATTTTTCTAAATTTAGTAAACAACATCGTGAGGAAGAATTGCCTAGTAAGGATGATATTATTGGTCTTGCTTCTATTGCCGTACCTCCTAGTGATCCTTTAGAACACTATTTGCTAGACCATGAAAATGATATGTTCATGAATGAAAGAAGGGAAATAGATGAAGTACTCTTCAAACAAGAACCTATTCTGCAACACAATTTGCCGGTTGAAATTTTAGGGGATCCCCCTCCACCCAAGGGTGATCACGTGTTTGAGCTTAAACCTTTGCCTGATAATCTTAAATATGCCTATCTTGATGAAAAGAAGATATATCCTGTTATTATTAGTGCTAACCTTTCAGAGCATGAGGAAGAAAGATTATTAAAAACTCTGAAGAAGCATTGTGCTGCTATTGGATATACTCTTGATGATCTTAAGGGCATTAGTCCCACTCTATGTCAACATAAAATAAATTTGGAAGCAGATGCCAAACCAGTTCGTGATCCTCAACGACGTCTGAATCCTAAAATGAAAGAAGTAGTAAGAAAAGAAATACTCAAGCTTCTGGAGGCAGGTATAATTTATCCCGTTGCTGATAGTCAGTGGGTAAGCCCTGTCCATTGTGTCCCTAAGAAAGGAGGTATTACTGTTGTCCCTAATGATAAAGATGAATTGATTCCACAAAGAATTATTACAGGTTATAGGATGGTAATTGATTTCCGCAAATTGAATAAAGCTACTAAGAAGGATCATTACCCCTTACCTTTTATTGATCAAATGCTAGAAAGATTATGCAAACATACACACTATTGCTTTCTAGATGGTTATTCTGGTTTCTCTCAAATACCCGTGTCGGCTAGAGATCAATCAAAGACTACTTTTACAATCCCTTTTGGTACTTTTGCTTATAGACATATGCCTTTTGGTTTATGTAATGCACCTGCTACCTTTCAAAGATGCATGATGGCTATATTCTCTGACTTTTGTGAAAAGATTTGTGAGGTTTTCATGGACGATTTTTCCGTCTATGGTTCCTCTTTTGATGATTGCTTGAGCAATCTTGACCGAGTTCTGCAGAGATGTGAAGAAACTAATCTTGTCTTGAATTGGGAAAAGTGCCACTTTATGGTTAATGAAGGTATTGTTTTGGGGCACAAAGTTTCTGAAAGAGGTGTCGAATTTGATAAAGCTAAGGTAGATGCTATTGAAAAGATGCCCTGTCCCAAGGACATCAAAGGTATAAGAAGTTTCCTTGGTCACGCTGGATTTTATAGGAGGTTCATTAAGGACTTCTCAAAAATTTCTCGGCCTCTGACTAATTTATTGCAAAAAGATATACCATTTGTCTTTGATGATGATTGTGTAGAAGCATTTGAAATACTTAAGAAAGCATTAGTCTCTGCACCTGTTGTTCAGCCACCTGATTGGAATTTACCCTTTGAAATTATGTGTGATGCTAGTGATTATGTTGTAGGTGTTGTTCTAGGGCAAAGAGTTGATAAGAAATTAAATGTTATTCATTATGCTAGTAAGACTCTAGACAATGCTCAAAGAAATTATGCTACTACTGAAAAGGAGCTTTTAGCAGTTGTATTTGCTTGTGATAAGTTCAGACCTTATATCGTTGATTCTAAAGTAACTATTCACACTGATCATGCTGCTATTAAATATTTAATGGAAAAGAAAGATGCTAAACCTAGACTTATTAGGTGGGTTCTCCTGCTGTAAGAATTTGATTTGCATATCGTTGATAGAAAAGGAGCTGAGAACCCCGTTGCAGACAACTTGTCTAGGTTAGAGAATGTTCATGATGACCCACTACCTATTAATGATAGCTTTCCTGATGAACAATTAAATGTTATAAGTACTTCTCGTAGTACTCCTTGGTATGCTGATTACGCTAATTATATTGTTGCTAAGTTTATACCACCTAGTTTCACATACCAGCAAAAGAAAAAGTTCTTCTATGATTTGAGACATTACTTTTGGGATGACCCACATCTTTATAAAGAAGGAGTAGATGGTGTTAGTAGACGTTGTTTACCTGAGCATGAACAGGAACAGATCCTACGCAAGTGTCACTCCGAAGCTTATGGAGGACACCACGCTGGAGATAGAACTGCACATAAGGTATTACAATCTGGTTTTTATTGGCCTACTCTCTTCAAGGATGCCCGTAAGTTTGTCTTGTCTTGTGATGAATGTCAAAGAATTGGTAATATTAGTAGACGTCAAGAAATGCCTATGAATTATTCACTTGTTATTGAACCATTTGATGTTTGGGGCTTTGATTATATGGGACCTTTTCCTGCCTCTAATGGATACACACATATTCTAGTTGTTGTTGATTACGTTACTAAGTGGGTAGAAGCTATTCCAACTAGTAGTGCTGATCATAACACTTCTATTAAGATGCTTAAAGAAGTTATTTTTCCGAGGTTTGGAGTCCCTAGATATTTAATGACCGATGGTGGTTCACACTTTATTCATGGTGCCTTCCGTAAAATGCTTGCTAAATATGATGTTAATCATAGAGTTACATCTCCTTATCACCCACAGTCTAGTGGTCAAGTAGAGTTGAGCAATAGAGAGCTCAAATTAATTTTGCAAAAGACTGTTAATAGGTCTAGGAAGAATTGGTCCAAGAAACTTGATGATGCATTATGGGCTTATAGAACTGCATATAAAAATCCTATGGGTATGTCTCCATATAAAATGGTTTATGGAAAAGCATGTCACTTACCTCTCGAACTAGAACATAAGGCATATTGGGCTATTAAAGAGCTCAACTATGATTTCAAACTTGCCAGTGAGAAGAGGTTATTTGATATTAGCTCACTTGATGAATGGAGAACCCAAGCATATGAAAATGCCAAGTTGTTTAAAGAAAAAGTTAAAAGATGGCATGATAAAAGGATACAAAAGCGTGAGCTTAATGTAGGTGATTATGTACTGCTATACAACTCTCGTTTAAGATTTTTTGCAGGAAAACTTCTCTCTAAATGGGAAGGCCCCTATGTTATCGAAGAGGTCTATCGTTCCGGTGCCATAAAAATCAACAACTTCGAAGGCACAAATCCGAAGGTGGTAAACAGTCAAAGAATCAAACATTATATCTCAGGTAATCCCAGAAATGTTGAAACCAATATTATTGAAACCGTAACCCCGGAGGAATACATAGAGACACCTTTCGGAACGTTTCAGACTCCGAAAAGGAATAGGTATGTGGTACGGTAAGTAAACCGACTCCAAAACAATTTTTAAGGCAATATTTCTCCGTTTTGGAATATTTAGAAAAATAGAAAAATAAGTAGCAGTCCGGGAAGGACACGAGGGCTTCACGAGGGTGGTGGGCGCGTCCTCCCCCTCTGGGCGCGCCCCCCTACCTCGTGAGCACCTCTCATGCTCTCCGGACTCCGTTTTCTTGCACGATACGTATTTTGGTCGGTAAAAATTCATTATATATTCTCCCGAAGGTTTTGACTCCAGTATCACGCAAATCTCCTCTGTTCTTGTTTCGAGCTATTTTCTGTCAGGGTTTTTAAGGCTAGGCATCATGTCGTCCCCCTCCTCCAACAATGGTGGCAATGATGATTGGCTAATGAAGATAGATCTGAAGAGGGAAGAACCCATGAAGGCCAACAAGGATGAAAGGATCAAGAAGGCCACGGAGGATCAAGCTTCGGCAGCAAAAGACATCCTTCAACTTGATCATAACCTTCTTACCCCAACTGAGATTGAAGCTTTCAAGATGATTGAGTTAGCTCGTATACAGAATAAGTATCTCACACAATAAAATATTTTGTTGAAGGAGCATATTGCCGCACTCAAGGGCATTATCCGCAAGCTGGAGGACCACTTACGCTCGATGTGCGATTATCCATCACCACCACCTTCTTCACCAACAAAGAAGGAGACATAATCACATGGGTATGGGCACTCCCCTTGGCAACTGCCAAGCTAGGGGGAGGTGCTCCGGTATCGTATCACAAACACAACACCTATCTTTACCGTTTTTCTTAGTTCGATCCTATTAGTAGTATCTTGATCTAGTAGAATAAAGTTTATGGCATGATCTATTTTTGAGTTTAGCTTTATGATCTCTCTATGTAATCGAGTCCGTGAGCTATATATATAATAAAGATTAGTGTTGAGTCAAGGGCTTGATTATTTTGCCATGATCTTGGGTGAATAAAAGGAAAAGAATAAAAAGAAACAAAGAGTTCATATTGATCTTATTGAGAGTAATGACTTCACATAGAAAGAGTATGATGATTAAAAGTTGTTGGAGTTGACAGACATAGCTTTGGTCATCGTTGCAATTAATAGGAAGTAATAAGGAAAGAGAGGATCATTGACATCTTTTATGATTGGAAACACTCATTAAAATATGACATGCTAAAGAGTTGATGTTGGACAAGGAAGACAACATAATGAGTTATGTTTTTCTTATATCTGAGATAAAGTATGTTGTCATGGTTCCTCTACCATGTTGAGCTTGCCTTTCCCCCTCATGCTAGCCAAATTCTCAGCACTAAGTACAGATACTACTTGTGCTTCCAAATACCCTTAAACCAGTTTTGCCACGAGAGTCCACCATATCTAACTATGGATTGAGTAAGATCCTTCAAGTAAGTTGTCATCGGTGCAAAGCAATAAAAATTGCTCTAAATATGTATGATTGATTGGTGTGGGAGAAATAAGCTTTATACGATCTTGTGATGTGGAAGTAATAAAAGCGACGGACTGCATAATAAAGGTTCACATCACAAGGGGCAATATAAAGTGACGTTCTTTCGCATTGAGATTTTATGCATCCAACCATAAAAGCGCATGGCAACCTCTGCTTCCCTCTGCGAAGGGCCTATCATTTATTATTATCTTCTAACCTTATGCAAGAGTCATGGTGATCTTCACCTTTTCTTTTTCATTTTATCCTTTGGCAAGCTCAGCATGTTGGAAAGAACATGGTATATATATCTAATTGGATGTATGGGAGCATGAACCATTATTGTTGACATTACCCTTGAGGTAAAAGGTTGTGGGGCAAAATTATAAGTCCCTATCTTTCTCTGTGTCCGATTAAAACTCCATAACCACAAGTATCGCATGAGTGTTAGCAATTATGAAGGACTAGATGATAGTTGAGTATGTGGACTTGCTTTTTAGCTCTGACATAGACTCTTTCCGATGTTATGATAAATTGCAATTGCTTCAATGACTGAGGTTACAGTTTGTTGGTGCTCAATAAGGTTTCTGATTCATACTTTCACTTTGTGAATTGATCATCGCTTGAACATAAGTAATCATATGACAAAATCTATATATGGTGCTGTTATAAGAATAATCATGATGCCTTCATGTCCATATTTTATTTTTATCGACGCCTCTACCTCTAAACATGAGGACATATTTATTGTTATCGGCTTTTCGCTTGAGGACAAGCGAGGTCTAAGCTTGGGGGAGTTCATACGTCCATTTTGCATCATGCTTTTATATTGATATTTGTTGCATTATGGGCTGTTATTTCACGTTATGTCACAATACTTATGGCTATTCTCTCTTATTTTACAAGGTTTACATAAAGAGGGAGAATGCTGGCAGCTGGAATTCTGGGCTGGAAAAGGAGCAAATATTAGAGGTCTATTCTGCACAACTCCAAAAGTCCTGAAACTCCACGGAATATCTTAAAATAAATAAAGAAAAATCCTCGCCAAAGATGAAGTCCAGGGGGCCCACATCCTGCTCATGAGGGTGGGGGCGCGCCCCCCCTCCTAGGGCGCGCCCCCTACCTCATGGGCCCCCTGGTGGGTCTCCGGCGTCCATCTTCTCCTATATGAAGTCTTTCGATGAGAAAAAAATCTGAAGCAACCTTTCGGGATGAAACTCCGCCGCCACGAGGCGGAACCTTGGCGGAACCAATCTAGAGCTCCGGCAGAGCTGTTCTGCCTGGGACGCTTCCCTCCGGGAGGGGGAAATCATCACCATCGTCATCACCAACGCTCCTCTCATCGGGAGAGGGCAATCTCCATCAACATCTTCACCAGCACCATCTCATCTCCAAACCCTAGTTCATCTCTTGTATCCAATTCTTGTTCCAAAGTCCGGGATTGGTGTTAGTAGGTTGCTAGTAGTGTTGATTACTCCTTGTAGTTGATGCTAGTTGGTTTATTTGGTGGAAGGTCATATGTTCAGATCCTTTATGCATATTATTACCCCTCTGATTATGAACATGAATATGCTTTGTGAGTAATTACGTTTGTTCCTGAGGACAAGGGAGAAGTCTTGCTATTAGTAGTCATGTGAATTTGGTATTCGTTTGATATTTTGATAAGATGTATGTTGTCTAGCCTCTAATGGTGTTATGTGAACGTCGACTACATAACACTTCACCATTATTTGGGCCTAGAGGAAGGCATTGGGAAGTAATAAGTAGATGATGGGTTTCTAGAGTGACAGAAGCTTAAACCCTAGTTTATGCGTTGCTTCGTAAGGGGCTGATTTGGATCCACATGTTTCATGCTATGGTTAGGTTTACCTTAATACTTTTGTTGTAGTTGTGGATGCTTGCAATAGAGGTTAATCATAAGTGGGATGCTTGTTCAAGTAAGAACAGCACCCAAGCACCGGTCCACCCACATATCAAATTATCAAAGTACCAAACTTGAATTAGATGAACTTGATGAAAACTAGCTTGACGATATTCCCATGTGTCCTCGGGAGCGCTTTTCCTATTATAAGAGTTTGTTCCGGCTTGTCCTTTGCTACAAAAAGGATTGGGCCACCTTACTGCACCTTATTTACTTTCGTTCCTTTTTGCTCGTTACCATTTACCTTATCACAAAACTATCTGTTACCACTTATTTCAGTACTTGCAGAGAATACCTTGCTGAAAACCGCTTATCATTTCCTTCTGCTCCTCGTTGGGTTCGACACTCTTACTTATCATAAGGACTACGATAGATCCCCTATACTTGTGGGTCATCATCCTTCACTTTGTTCTTCAAAAGCATGTGGGTCTTGGGTTGGTGATGGTTCCACTTGGGTGGAACATTGTCCTTCTCCTTCGGGCGCAAGGGGTTCCTCAATGGGTAGGATATGACCAACACCCATTCTTCTTATGGCTTCGGGAGAAATTTCATCACCTACATCACAAGTACCACTTTACTCCACTTGGGTGCCATTATTCTCATCAAACTCCATGTTACACGTCTCCTCAATGAGTCCGGTGGACTTGTTGAGGACACGGTAAGCATGAGAGTTTGTAGCATAACCAACAAATATGCCCTCATGAGCTCTAGCCTCAAATTTAGACAAACGAACACCTTTCTTGAGAATGAAACACTTACACCCGAACACCCAGAAGTAATTGAGGTTGAGCTTGTTGCCGGTGAGTATCTCATATGGAGTCTTGTTCAAGTCTTTGCGGAGATAGAGCCGATTGTATGCATGACAAACGGTGTTGATGGCTTCGGCCCAAAAGTTGTATGGAGACTTGAACTCCGCCATCATGGTCCTTGCCACATCCATCAATGTCCGGTTCTTCCTCTCCGCTACACCATTTTGTTGAGGGGTGTAAGGTGCGGAATATTGATGCTTGATCCGATCATCACTAAGAAACTCATCCAAGGTGTAGTTCTTTAACTTGGTGCCGTTGTCACTTCTTATCATCAAGATCTTTGCATTGTGTTGACGTTGGGCTTCATTTGTAAAGTCGATGACGGTTTTTTGGGTCTCACTCTTCCTCTTGAAAGAAATATACCCAAGTGTATCTTGAATAATCATCCACAATCACCAAGCAATACTTTCTACCCCCAAGACTATCAAAGGATGGAGTCCCAAAGAGATCCAAGTGAATGAGCTCCAAAGGCCTCTTCGAGTAGATCATAGTCATGGGAGGGTGAGCCTTCTCATGTAGCTTTCCTTCGATACAAGCACCGCAAGCACGATCTTTAGCAAAACTAACATTTGTTAGTCCTCGGACATGGTCCCCCATGAGAAGACCTTGCAAAGATCTTATATTGACGTGGGCTAAACGGTGATGCCAAAGCCATCCCACGTCAACTTTAGCCATTAGGCATGTCGCGGTCTTAGTGGGTCGCTCCAAAAAGTTAATCACATAAAGACCGTTCTCGACATGCCCAACAAAAGCTACTTAAGAGTCTTGCTCCACAAGAGGGCCACGGTATCAATATCCAAGAAAGTGGCAAAGCCCATGAGTGCAAGTTGACGAACGGAAAGTAAGTTGTATGCAAGGGACTCAACAAGCATGACTTTCCGAATCGTGAGATCATGAGAAATGACAACCTTGCCAAGCCCCAATACCTTAGAAGATGAGGCGTCAGCCCACTCAACATTGGTGGGCATAGATGAAACCTTGTGCACGTCCACCACCAAGTCCTTGCTTCTGGTCATATGATTTGTGGCTCCACTATCGAGCAACCATGATCCCCCACCGGAAGCAAACACCTACAAGACATCAATGCTTGGTTTTAGGTACCCATTTTGTAAAGGGTCCTTTGATGTTAGTAACAAGGGTCTTACGAATCCAAATAGACCATTCAATGTACTCATAAGGAGAACCAACAAATTTGGCATAAACATGCCCATCACTAGCATGACACAGCACATAAGAAGGGTTAAAGTCGCCGACTTTGTTGGAAGGAGTGGCATTGCCCTTCTTGACACCACCACCCTTCACATTGTTCTTCTTCTCCTTAGAAGCACCCTCTCCCTCCTTCACAAAATTTTGCTTCAGAGGAGGAGGTTGTTTGGCCTTGTCATTCTTCTTCATGTTCTTACACTTGGGTGCAAACCCAATTCCCTCCTTGCCCACAACTTCCTTTTGATTGCTCAAAAGGTCGTTGAGGTTCTTCTCACCTTGTATGCATGACACAAGGCCTTTCTCAAGTTGATCCTTCAACTTGGCATTCTCCTCCACAAGATGCACATGCTCACAACACGGGTTAGTAGCATTTGCATTATCAATTAAAACCATATGAGGAAATGTGGCTTTATCCTTGGTTAGCTTCACTTGGAGTTGATCATGAGACTCTTTCAGGCTAGCATGAGCACCCTTCAAGGCCTTGTGAGCCTTGTCAAGTATATCAAACTCCTCCTTGAGTCTAGCATGGTCAACCCCAAGATTGGCCTTCTCAGAATTGAGCACACGAGATACAACAAGAGCATGATCAAGATCTTTCTTTAATTTAGCATGATCATCGTTGTGTGACTCCTCAAGAGCCAAACGATGAACACGCTCTTCCTGGAGAGTATTAGAGAGATCATATATCTCATTGGCATAGTTACGACTATGCCCTTCCATCTTAGAGATGGTTTCTTCGTGAGCCTCGATCATGTCATTGGCTTCACCAAGTTGTTCCAAGAGAGCAACGAAGTGCTTCTTGGGTTCACCCTTGAGCTTACTCATAAACGACTCAAATTCATTTTCTTCCTCCTTCAACCCCTCACTTTCATCAATGCAGTCTGTCAAGGAAGGATTAGTAGTGATAGTGGTTTTGATGTTGGGGGTTACCTTGTTGGTGGCTTTGGCCATGAGGCACTTGGCGGTGATGTTCTTGTTGGGTGAGTCGAAGAGGGACGCTCATTGAGTTGTTGCAATGGCAATGGAGGCCATGGAAACCGTCCCACTGTCTTCATCATCATCATCCTCATTGTACTCTTCTTGTGCCACCAACCCCTTGGGGGGAGTCTTCTTGGTGAAGTTGTTCTTGTTGGGGAAAGACTTGGCCTTGTCTTTTTCGATAAGCATGCCACCATTGTCTTCCCTCTTCTCGTACGGGCATTCCGCAACAAAGTGGCTTACATTGCCATAATTATAGCATGTCCTCATGCGTTGCTTGCCCTTGGCGCCACTTGAGTTGTTCTTGTTGAAGTTGGGCCTTGAGTTCTTCTTGCTCCAAAATTATCGTGAAGCGAGAGCCATGTGCTCATGATAATCATATTTTGTATCTTCGGGGCAACACTCTTCTTCTTCCTCTTCACCCTCTTCTTCCACACTAGCCTTGGCCTTCAAAGCAAGGTTGGGCTTCTTTACTCGTTGAGAACGCAACACCGCATTGTTGGCGGTCGTTTTCAACATCCTCATTGCCACAAACTCATCCAACACTTCACTTGAGGACAAGGCGTGAAAGTCCGGCCTTTGATGGATGACGGAGGACATGGCCTTATGGTAAGGCATCATGGCCTTGAGAAACTTGCGCTTGATCCAATTGTCATCCGTATCCTCGCTCCCATGATCTGGGAGTGAGACGCAAGAGTGGTTAGTCTCCAGTAAAGCTCTTGGGGTTCTTCATCTTCATTCATTGCAAACTCATTGGCTTGATCTTGCACTACTTCAAAGTTTGAGCGTTGAATGTTTGCGCTTCCCTTGTAAATGGAAACAACATGTTACCATGCTTCCTTGGCAACGGTGAAGGGTCGGAGATGCACAATATCTTCGGGAGGAATAGCTTCTTGGAGAATGAAGAGAGCGGACTCGTTGAATTGATGATCCGCGGCTTCTCTAGGAGTGAAGTTGCTTGGGTCGTGCGGGTAGAAACCTTGCTCAATAATTCTCCAAAGATTAGTAGAACTATGATTTAAATGGCGTTTAAAGCGATAGACCCAAGAGGCAAAATCCTCATTTTTCACAAGCTTAGGAGGAGGACCAACATGATACAAAAACTTGGAGGGAACCGGTCCTCCATAAGTGATTGAAGGTTCAACATGGGCAAAGATGCCATTTACACTTCTACCACTAGGCAAAGGAACTTGTTCACTAGTAGCTCCCCCCTTGTTGGAGTTAGCATCCGTCACCTTGTTAGTGGGGTCAACCACTTTCAACGGCGCGGTGGATAATTTAAGGCCTTCTAAAAACTTATTGAACATGCCTTCAACCTCGGTCATCATGGAGGTTTTCAATGTGTCCAAAGCCGCATTGAACTCCTCACGAGAGATCGAGGTTCCCCCATCGGCCGTAGACGAGAACGGATTCACATGGGAGTGCTCCTCCCCACCATCTATGGTGTCAGCCATACTCTTCGGACGACAAAGTCCTTAATAAAGAGACGAGGCTCTGATACCAATTGAAAGGATCGATATAGTTGACTAGGGGGGTTGAATAGGCAAGTAACAATTTTTAGCTTTTCTTTACCAAATTAAACTTTGCACCAAAGTAGGTTGTCTGGATAACTAGATGAGCAACCTATATGATGCAACAACAACAAGCGCACAAGCAAGCAAGAGATACAACACAAATAAGCTTGCACAAGTAAAGGTAAGAGATAACCAAGAGTGAAGCCGGTGGAGACGAGGGTGTGTTACCGAAGTTCCTTCCCATTGAGAGGAAGTACGTCTCCATTGGAGTGGTGTGGAGGCACAATGCTCCCCAAGAAGCCACTAGGGCCACCTTATTCTCCTCACACCCTCACACAATGCGAGATGTTGTGATTCCACTATTGGTGCCCTTGGAGGCGGCGACCGAACCTTTATGAACAAGGTTGGGGCAATCTCCACAACTTAATCGGAAGCTCCCAACGACACCATGAAGCTTCACCACAATGGAATATGGCTCCGCGGTGACCTCAACCATCTAGGGTGATCAAACACCTAAGAGTAACAAGATCCGCAAAGGATTACTGGAGGGAATCAAATTTCTCTTGGTGGAAGTGTAGATCGGGGCCTTCTCAAGAAATCCCTAGAAAATCAACAAGTTTGATTGGCTAGGGAGATATATCGGGCGAAAATCGAGCTTTGAGCAACAATGGAGCTTGGGGAGGGAAGAGGTAGTCAACTTGGGGAAGAAGACCCCTTTATATAGTGGGAGGAAAGATCCAACCGTTACCCTCTTATTCAACCCGCGACATGCGGTACTACCGCACATACACACGGTACTACCGCAAGGGCATGCGGTACTACCGCTAGGCAGTGCGGTAGTACCGCTCGCGCGACATGGGCCAGACGAGGCCCTGTTGCGTATAGCAATGAGCGATAGAACCGCCGGAGTGGTACTACCGCGCACCCTTGCGGTACTACCGCAAGGTAGGGTTCAACTAGGCTGGGAAGCCACGGACTAATAAAATTACATCTGTAGCTACTTCCGCTGAGTTTCAATCTGTGCAAAAATCTGGCACGGTACTACCGCTCGCAGGGAGCGGTACTAATGCATAGGGCGTGGAAGTAAAAATTACTTATGCACCTACTTCTGTGCTGTAACATCCCAAATTTTCAATTTGGAATGTTATACTTAGGTCATTCATGCATATCATATTTTATTGCATTTTCGTTTTGCGATCCTTGAAATTCTAAGCAACTCAAGGACCCTCGAAGAGAGTTGGGGATTTCACGATTTTCATATTTGAATTTTATCAAATATTGAAACAAGGATCATTTTGGTTTTAATTAATTTTTTCTCTCCGAAAATATTTTATATTAAAATATACGAGAGGAGATAATATGAATTCTTCAAAATTAATGAAATATTGGAGGGAAAATATTAAAATCAAATAATAAATTTTATTTGGATTTTATTGTAATTTTATTCAAATTAGGAAAAATACGTGTTTTTGAAATTTGCATTATAGACACAAATAAATGTTCACCCTGTCCGGCATATTTTTAGAGGACAGGGAAAATTTGTTTCGGGATTTTTGGAGTCCGTTTAGTATTCCTTTTGTCGGTGTCAAAACCGGCGGATCTCGGGTAGGGGGTCCCGAACTGTGCATCTAGGCGGATGGTAACAGGAGACAAGGGACACGATGTTTTTACCCAGGTTCAGGCCCTCTCGATGGAGGTAAAACCCTACTCCTGCTTGATTGATATTGATGATATGGGTATTACAAGAGTTGATCTACCACGAGATCAGAGAGGCTAAACCCTAGAAGCTAGCCTATGGTATGATTATTGTTCTTGGTCCTACAGACTAAACCCTCCGGTTTATATAAACAACGGAAGGGGCTAGGGTTACACAGAGTCGGTTACAAGGAAGGAGATCTTCATATCTGTATTGCCAAGCTTGCCTTCCACACTAAGGAGAGTCCCATCCGGACACGGGACGAAGTCTTCAATCTTGTATCTTCATAGTCCAATAGTCCGGCCAAAGGTTATAGTCCGGCTGTCCGGATACCCCCTAATCCAGGACTCCCTCAGTAGCCCCTGAACCAGGCTTCAATGACGATGAGTCCGGCGCGCAGATTGTCTTCGGCATTGCAAGGCGGGTTCCTCCTCCGAATACTTCATAGAAGATTTTGAACACGAGGATCGTGTCCAGCTCTGCAAAACAAGTTCCACATACCACCGTAGAGAGAATAATATTTTCACAAATCTAATCTGCTGACGTATTCCATAGTGTGACATCACACCACAACCAAGCCTTTATTCGAATCGTTTTTTACAGCCCACCTCAGTGCATTTCGCGAGGCGGTTTCCTTGGCACGTCTTGTCGAAGCAGAGATCGTGTCCCCTTATCGCGGGATTCTCATCAATACGGACGTGAGTAACCCAACCGCGCCATTGATTACGGCGCTTGGGGGACAAGCGAGTTTTACCAGGCTGGTGGGGGCGCATAGTTTTGTCCGCCCATATAAAGGGATAAGGATTCACCTTTTTCTACCCACGCCTTCTTCCTCCTTGCTCATCCATTCTCGCGCACTCGAGCTCCAGCGCCCAAGTCCGCATTCTCATCCTCAACCTTCTCCAACCATGTCCGGAGCGGGAGGCAAGTGGATGGTCTCCTCCATCATGGAGGGGCACATCAAGAAGCTGAGGGGAGCCGGATACCTGTCCGAAGATATCGCACACCGGCTCCCAGATAAGGGGCAGCTCATCCCCACCCCCAGGCCCCATGAGAGGGTAGTGTTTCTTACCCATTTCCTCCGCGGACTGGGATTTCCCCTCCACCCATTCGTCCGGGGGATCATGTTCTACTACAACCTGGATTTTCACGATCTGGCCCCGAACTTCATCCTCAACATATCGGCATTCATCGTCGTGTGTGAGGCCTTCCTCCGCATCAAGCCCCACTTCGGCTTATGGCTGAAGACCTTCAATGTCAAACCGAAGGTGGTGGGTGGCCAGCAGGCGGAGTGCAGAGGCGCCATGGTGGGCAAAATGCCCAACGTCACATGTCTCAAGGGCTCCTATGTGGAGACCATAAAGGGGTGGCAATCGGGGTGGTTCTACATCACCGAGCCGCGTGGCACCACATGGGCGGCGGCCCCCGAGTTCCGATCCAGAATTCCCACGCGGCTCACCTCCTGGAAAGAGAAGGGCCTGCCCTGGGGCAATTCGGTAGAGCTGACCGGACTCCAGACCTGTATCCAAAACATGGTAAACAAGAAGCTCAAACTTGTCAACGTGGTCCAGGTCATGCTCATCCGCCGGATCCTCCTGTGTCAACAACGGGCATTCAATTTGTGGGAGTTCGTCCCGGCCCAGCACCGGAATCTAAGCGAGCTCTTCGACACGATGCACGAGGACGCCTGGAAGGTGCTGTTTAAGAGTGCCGAGGTTCCGCCTCCCCTCACCAAGGATCGCGGGCTCAGCGCACAGCGTCAAGCCGGCGCGGTAAGCTTTTACCATTTATAGGGTATTCAGTTTCCATAGTTTAACAATGCGCGAGATCTGAGCCCCCATGCCTTTGACAGGACTGGGTGGAGACATCGGGACAAATCGACTATCCGGCCCCTCTGCCCGAAGACCTTGCGGACGCTCTCCTGACGAAGATGCTGACTCCGGCTCCTTATGAGGTGCCGGAGAAAAAGGTCAAGAATAAGGCTACGGGAACCCGAAAGAGTTCCTGGCGCCAGGTGTTATCAGACTCATCGTCCGATGACTCCGATGTTGGGGATAGTAGCAGAATTTAAAATTTTCTACGCATCACCAAGATCAATCTATGGAGTATTCTAGCAACGAGGGGAATAGGAGTGCATCTACATACCCTTGTAGATCGCGAGCGGAAGCGTTCAAGTGAACAGGGTTGATGGAGTCGTACTCGTCGTGATCCAAATCACCGATGATCCTAGCGCCGAACGGACGACACCTCCGCGTTCAACACACGTACGGTTGGGGAAGACGTCTCCTCCTTCTTGATCCAGCAAGGGGGAGGGAGAGGTTAATGGAGATCCAGCAGCACGACGGCGTGGTGGTGGATGCAGCAGGGTCTCGACAGGGCTTCGCCAAGCACCAATGAGAGGGAGAGGTGTTACGGGAGGGAGAGGGAGGCGCCAGGGGCTAGGGTGCGCAGCCCTCCCTCCCCCTCTTTATATAGAGGCCCTGGGGGGCGCTAGCCCCTCTAGATACCATCTAGAGGGGGGGCCAGCCAAGGGGGGTGGCTTGCCCCCCAAGCCAAGTGGGGCGCCCCCACCCCTAGGGTTCCCCAACCCTAGGCGCGGGGGAGGCCCAAAGGGGGGCACACTAGCCCACCAGGGGCTGGTTCCCCTCCCACTTCAGCCCATGGGGCCCTCCGGGATAGGTGGCCCCACCCGGTGGACCCCCGGGACCCTTCTGATGGTCCCGGTGCAATACCGGTGACCCCCGAAACATTCCCGATGGCCGAAACTGGACTTCCTATATATAAATCTTTACCTCCGGACCATTCCGGAACTCCTCGTGATGTTCGGGATCTCATCTGGGACTTCGAGCAACTTTCGGGTTACTGCATACTAATATCTCTACAACCCTAGCGTCACCGAACCTTAAGTGTGTAGACCCTACGGGTTCGGGAGACATGCAGACATGACCGAGACGACTCTCCGGTCAATAACCAATAGTGGGATCTTGATACCCATGTTGGCTCCCACATGCTCCTCGATGATCTCATCGGATGAACCACGATGTCGAGGATTCAATCAATCCCGTATACAATTCCCTTTGTCAATCGGTACGTTACTTGCCCGAGACTCGATCGTCGGTATCCCAATACCTCATTCAATCTCGTTACCGGCAAGTCACTTTACTCATACCGTAATGCATGATCTCGTGACCAGACACTTGGTCACATTGAGCTCATTATGATGATGCATTACCGAGTGGGCCCAGAGATACCTCTCCGTCATACGGAGTAACAAATCTCAGTCTCGATTCGTGCCAACCCAACAGACACTTTCGGAGATACCCGTAGTGCACCTTTATAGCCACCCAGTTACGTTGTGACGTTTGGCACACCCAAAGCACTCCTACGGTGTCTGGGAGTTGCACAATCTCATGGTCTAAGGAAATGATACTTGACATTGGAAAAGCTCTAGCAAACGAACTACACGATCTTTGTGCTATGCTTAGGTTTGGGTCTTGTCCATCACATCATTCTCCTAATGATGTGATCTTGTTATCAATGGCATCCAATGTCCATAGTCAGGAAACCATGACTATTTGTTGATCAACGAGCTAGTCAACTAGAGGCTCACTAGGGACACATTGTGGTCTATGTATTCACACATGTATTACGATTTCCGGATAACACAATTATAGCATGAATAATAGACAATTATCATGAACAAGGAAATATAATAATCATTTTATTATTGCCTCTAGGGCATATTTCCAACAGTCTCCCACTTGCACTAGAGTCAATCATCTAGTTACATTGTGATGAATCGAACACCCATGGAATTCTGGTGTTGATCATGTTTTGCTCTAGGGAGAGGTTTAGTCAACAGATCTGCTACATTCAGGTCCATATGTGTTATCACAGAAGAGAGTCATCGGGCCCGACGCATTGGGTATGACTCCAAGGTCGGTAATGAACTCCTTCACCCAGACTGCTTCTTGTGCTGCCTCCGAGGCTGCCATGTACTCTGCTTCACATGTAGATCCCGCCACGATGCTTTGCTTGCAACTGCACCAGCTTACTGCCCCACCATTCAAAAATATACACGTATCCGGTTTGTGACTTAGAGTCATCCAGATCTATGTCGAAGCTAGCGTCGACGTAACCCTTTACGACGAGCTCTTCGCCACCTCCATAAACGAGAAACATATCCTTGGTCCTTTTCAGGTACTTCAAGATGTTTTTGACCGCTGTCCAGTGTTCCTTGCCGGGATTACTTTGGTACCTACCTACCAAACTTACGGCAAGGTTTACATTAGGTCTGGTACACAGCATGGCATACATAATAGACCCTGTGGCTAAGGCATAGGGGGTGACACTCATCTCTTCTATATCTTCTGCCGTGGTCGGGCATTGAGCCGTGCTCAATCGCACACCTTGCAATACAGGCAAGAACCCCTTCTTGGACTGATCCATATTGAACTTCTTCAATATCTTGTCAAGGTACGTACTTTGTGAAAGACCAATGAGGCGTCTCGATCTATCTCTATAGATCTTGATGCCTAATATATAAGCAGCTTCTCCAAGGTCCTTCATTGAAAAACACTTGTTCAAGTAGGCCTTTTTGCTTTCCAAGAATTCTATATCATTTCCCATCAATAGTATGTCATCCACATATAATATGAGAAATGCTACAGAGCTCCCACTCACTTTCTTGTAAACGCAGGCTTCTCCATAAGTCTGCATAAACCCAAACGCTTTGATCATCTCATCAAAGCGAATGTTCCAACTCCGAGATGCTTGCACCAGCCCATAGATTGAGCGTTGGAGCTTGCACACCTTGTTAGCATTCTTAGGATCGACAAAACCTTCCGGCTGCATCATATACAATTCTTCCTTAAGAAAGCCGTTAAGGAATGCCATTTTGACGTCCATTTGCCATATCTCATAATCATAGAATGCGGCAATTGCTAATATGATCCGGACGGACTTCAGCTTCGCCACGGGTGAGAAAGTCTCATCGTAGTCAACCCCTTGAACTTGTCGATAACCCTTAGCGACAAGTCGAGCCTTATAGATGGTCACATTACCATCCGCGTCTGTCTTCTTAAAGATCCATTTATTTTCTATGGCTCGCCGATCATCGGGCAAGTCAGTCAAAGTCCATACTTCATTTTAATACATGGATTCTATCTCGGATTTCATGGCTTCTAGCCATTTTTCAGAATCTGGGCCCGCCATCGCTTCTTCATAGTTCGAAGGTTCACCGTTGTCTAACAACATGATTTCCAAGACAGGGTTGTCGTACCACTCTGGCGCGGAACGTGTCCTTGTGGACCTACGAAGTTCAGTAGGAGCTTGATCCGAAGTATCTTGATCATCATCATTAACATCCTCTCCAATCGGTGAAGGCACCACAGGAACATTTTCCTGAGCTGCGCTACTCTCCGCTTCAGGAGGCAGTACTTCATCAAGCTCTACTTTCCTCCCACTTACTTCTTTCGAGAGAAACTCTTTCTCTAGAAAGGATCCATTCTTGGCAACAAAGATCTTGCCTTCGGATCTGAGGTAGAAGGTGTACCCGATGGTTTCCTTTGGGTATCCTATGAAGACGCATTTTTCCGACTTGGGTTCAAGCTTTTCAGGTTGAAGTTTCTTGACATAAGCATCGCATCCCCAAACTTTTAGAAACGACAGCTTAGGTTTCTTCCCAAACCATAATTCATACGGTGTCGTCTCAACGGATTTCGACGGAGCCCTATTTAAAGTGAATGCGGCAGTCTCTAAAGCATAGCCCCAAAATGAGAGTGGTAGATCGGTAAGAGACATCATAGATCGCACCATATCCAATAGAGTGCGATTATGACGTTCGGACACACCGTTACGCTGAGGTGTTCCAGGTGGCGTGAGTTTTGAAACGATTCCACATTTCCTTAAGTGTGTGCCAAATTCGTGACTCAAATATTCTCCCCCACGATCTGATCGTAAGAACTTTATTTTTCTGTCACGTTGATTCTCGACCTCACTCTGAAATTCCTTGAACTTTTCAAAGGTCTCAGACTTGTGTTTCATTAAGTAGACATACCCATATCTACTCAAGTCATCAGTGAGGGTGAGAACATAACGATAGCCACCGCGAGCCTCAACACTCATTGGACCGCACACATCAGTATGTCTGATTTCTAATAAGTTGGTTGCTCGCTCCATTGTTCCGGAGAATGTAGTCTTGGTCATTTTACCCAGGAGGCATGGTTCGCACGTGTCAAATGATTCGTAATCAAGAGACTCCAAAAGTCCATCTGCATGGAGCTTCTTCATGCGTTTGACACCTATGTGACCAAGGCGGCAGTGCCACAAGTATGTGGGACTATCATTATCATCCTTACATCTTTTGGTATTCACACTATGAATATGTGTAACATTACGCTCGAGATTCATTAAGAATAAACCATTCACCAGCGGGGCATGACCATAAAACATATTTGTCATATAAATAGAACAACCATTATTCTCGAATTTAAATGAGTAGCCATCTCGAATTAAACGAGATCCTGATACAATGTTCATGCTCAAAGCTGGAACTAAATAAAAATTATTGAGGTTTAAAACTAATCTCGTGGGTAAATGTAGACGCAGTGTGCCGACGGTGATCACATCGACCTAGGAACCATTCCCGACGTGCATCGTCACCTCGTCCTCCGCCAGTCTCCGCTTATTCCGCAGCTCCTGCTTTGAGTTACAAATATGAGCAACCGCACCGGTATCAAATACCCAGGAGATACTACAAGTACTAGTAAGGTACACATCAATTACATGTATATCATATATACCTTTGGTATTGCCGGCCTTCTTGTCCGCTAAGTATTTGGGGCAGTTCCGCTTCCGGTGACCACTTCCCTTGCAATAAAAGCACTTAGTCTTAGGCTTGGGTCCATTCTTTGGCTTCTTCCCGGCAACTGGCTTACCGGGCGCGGCAACTCCCTTGCCGTCCTTCTTGAAGTTCTTCTTACCCTTGCCTTTCTTGAACTTAGTGGTTTTATTCACCATCAACACCGATGTTCCTTTTTGATCTCCACCTCCGCTGATTTCAGCATTGAATATACCTCAGGAATGGTCTTTTCCATCCCCTACATATTGAAGTTCATCACAAAGCTCTTGTAGCTTGGTGGAAGCAACTGAAGGATTCTGTCAATGACCGCGTCATCCGGGAGATTAACTCCCAGCTGAGTCAAGCGGTTGTGCAACCCAGACATTTTGAGTATGTGCTCACTTACAGAACTATTTTCCTCCATCTTACAACTGAAGAACTTGTCGGAGACTTCATATCTCTCGACCCGGGCATGAGCTTGGAAAACCATTTATAGCTCCTCGAACATCTCATATGCTTCGTGGTGCTCAAAACGCTTTTGGAGCCCCGGTTCTAAGCTGTAAAGCATGCCGCACTGAACGAGGGAGTAATCATCAGCACGTGACTGATAAGCATTCATAACGTCTTGGTTTGCTGGGAATGGTGCTTCACCTAGCGGTGCTTCTAGGACATAATCTTTCTTGGCAGCTATGAGGATGATCCTCAGGTTCTGGACCCAGTCCGTATAGTTGTTGCCATCATCTTTCAGCTTGGTTTTCTCTAGGAACGCGTTGAAGTTGAGGGCAACATTAGAGTGGGCCATTTGATCTACAAGACATATTGTAAAGATTTTAGACTAAGTTCATGATAATTAAGTTCATCTAATCAAATTATTTAATGAACTCCCACTCAGATAGACATCCCTCTAGTCATCTTAAGTGAAACATGATCCGAGGCAACTAGGCCGTGTCCGATCATCACGTGAGACGGACTAGTCAACATCGGTGAACATCTACATGTTGATCATATCTTCTATACGACTCATGCTCGACCTTTCGGTCCTCCGTGTTCCGAGGCCATGTCTGTACATGCTAGGCTCGTCAAGTCAACCTAAGTGTATTGCGTGTGTAAATCTGGCTTACGCCTGTTGTATTCGAACGTTAGAATCTATCACACCCGATCATCACGTGGTGCTTCGAAACAACGAACCTTCGCAACGGTGCACAGTTAGGGGGAACACTTTCTTGAAATTATTGCGAGGGATCATCTTATTTAAGCTACCGTCGTTCTAAGCAAATAAGATGCAAAACATGATAAACATCACATGCAATCAAATAGTGACATGATATGGCCAATATCATTTTGCTCCTTTTGATCTCCATCTTTGGGGCGCCATGATCATCATCATCACCGGCATGACACCATGATCTCCATCATCGTGTCTTCATGAAGTCATCTCGTCAACTATTACTTCTACTACTATGGCTAACGGTTTAGCAATAAAGTAAAGTAATTACATGACGTTTATGTTGACACGCAGGTCATAAATAAATTAAGACAACTCCTATGGCTCCTGCCGGTTGTCATACTCATCGACATGCAAGTCGTGATTCCTATTACAAGAACATGATCATCTCATACATCACATATATCCTTCATCACATACTTTGTCCATATCACATCACAAAGCACTTGCTGCAAAAACAAGTTAGACGTCCTCTAATTGTTGTTGCAAGTTTTTACGTGGCTGCTATAGGTTTCTAGCAAGAACATTTCTTACCTACGCCAAAACCACAACGTGATATGCCAATTTCTATTTAACCTTCATAAGGACCCTTTTCATCGAATCCGATCTGACTAAAGTGGGAGAGACAGACACCCGCTAGCCACCTTATGCAACTAGTGCATGTCAGTCGGTGGAACCAGTCTCACGTAAGCGTACGTGTAAGGTCGGTCCGGGCCGCTTCATCCCATAATGCCACCGAATCAAGATAAGAAAGGTAACGGCAAGATAATTGACAATATCGACGCCCACAACTGCTTTGTGTTCTACTCGTGCATAAAAACTACGCATAGACCTAGCTCTGATACCACTGTTGGGGATCGTAGCAGAATTTAAAATTTTCTACGCATCACCAAGATCAATCTATGGAGTATTCTAGCAACAAGGGGAATAGGAGTGCATCTACATACCCTTGTAGATCGCGAGCGGAAGCGTTCAAGTGAACGGGGTTGATGGAGTCGTACTCGTCGTGATCCAAATCACCGATGATCCTAGCGCCGAACGGACGGCACCTCCGCGTTCAACACACGTACGGTTGGGGAAGACGTCTCCTCCTTCTTGATCCAGCAAGGGGGAAGGAGAGGTTGATGGAGATCCAGCAGCACGACGGCGTGGTGGTGGATGTAGCAGGGTCTCGGCAGGGCTTCGCCAAGCACCAACGAGAGGGAGAGGTGTTACGGGAGGGAGAAGGAGGCGCCATGGGCTAGGATTCACAGCCCTCCCTCCCCCCTCTTTATATAGGGGCCCTGGGGGGTGCCGGCCCCTCTAGATCCCATCTAGAGGGGGGGCGGCAGCCAAGGGGGTGGCTTGCCTCCCAAGCCAAGTGGGGCACCCCCACCCCTAGGGTTCCCCAACCCTAGGCACAGGGGAGGCCCAACGGGGGGCACACCAGCCCACCAGGGGCTGGTTCCCCTCCCACTTTAGCCCATGGGGCCCTCAGGGATAGGTGGCCCCACCCGGTGGACCCCCGGGACCCTTCCGGTGGTCCCGGTGCAATACCGGTGACCCCTGAAACATTCCCGATGGCCGAAACTGGACTTCCTATATATAAATCTTTACCTACGGACCATTTCGAAACTCCTCGTGACGTCCGGGATCTCATCCGGGACTCCGAACAACTTTCGGGTTACTGCATACTAATATCTCTACAACCCTAGCATCACCGAACCTTAAGTGTGTAGACCCTACAGGTTCGGGAGACATGCAGACATGACCGAGACGACTCTCCGGTCAATAACCAACAGCGGGATCTGGATACCCATGTTGGCTCCCACATGCTCCTTGATGATCTCATCGGATGAACCACGATGTCGAGGATTCAATCAATCCCGTATACAATTCCCTTTGTCAATCGGTACGTTACTTGCCCGAGACTCGATCGTCAGTATCCCAATACCTCGTTCAATCTCGTTACCGGCAAGTTAATTAACTCGTACCGTAATGCATGATCTCGTGACCAGACACTTGGTCACATTGAGCTCATTATGATGATGCATTACCGAGTGGGCCCAGAGATACCTCTCCGTCATACGGAGTGACAAATCCCAGTCTCGATTCGTGCCAACCCAACAGACACTTTCGGAGATACCCGTAGTGCACCTTTATAGCCACCCAGTTACGTTGTGACGTTTGGCACACCCAAAGTGTTGGAAATATGCCCTAGAGGCAATAATAAATTGATTATTATCATATTTCCTTGTTCATGATAATCGTTTATTATCCATGCTAGAATTGTATTGATAGGAAACTCAGATACATGTGTGGATACATAGACAACACCATGTCCCTAGTAAGCCTCTAGTTGACTAGCTCGTTGATCAATAGATGCTTACGGTTTCCTGACCATGGACATTAGATGTCATTGATAACGGGATCACATCATTAGGAGAATGATGTGATGGACAAGACCCGATCCTAAGCCTAGCACAAGATCATGTAGTTCATATGCTAAAGCTTTTCTAATGTGAAGTATCATTTCCTTAGACCATGAGATTGTGTAACTCCCGGATACCGTAGGAGTGCTTTGGGTGTGCCAAACGTCACAACGTAACTGGGTGGCTATAAAGGTACACTACAGGTATCTCCGAAAGTGTCTGTTGGGTTGGCACGAATCGAGACTGGGATTTGTCACTCCGTGTAAACGGAGAGGTATCTCTGGGCCCACTCGGTAGGACATCATCATAATGTGCACAATGTGATCAAGGAGTTGATCACGGGATGATGTGTTATGGAACGAGTAAAGAGACTTGCCGGTAACGAGATTGAACAAAGGTATCGAGATACCGACGATCGAATCTCGGGCATGTATCGTACCGCTAGACAAAGGGAATTGTATATGGGATTGATTAAGTCCTTGACATCGTGGTTCATCCGATGAGATCATCGTGGAACATGTGGGAACCAACATGGGTATCTAGATCCCGCTGTTGGTTATTGATCGGAGGACGTCTCGGTCATGTCTGCATGGTTCCCGAACCCGTAGGGTCTACACACTTAAGGTTCGATGATGCTAGGGTTATAAAGGAAGTTTGTATGTGGTTACCGAATGTTGTTCGGAGTCCAGGATGAGATCCCGGACGTCACGAGGAGTTCCGGAATCGTCCGGAGGTAAAGATTTATATATGGGAAGTCCTATTTTGGTCACTGGAAAAGTTTCGGGTTTTATCGGTAACGTACCGGGACCGCCGGGAGGATCCCGGGGGTCCACCAAGTCGGGCCACAAGCCCCGGAGGGATGCATGGGCCAAGTGTGGGAGGGGACCAGCCCCAGATGGGCTGGTGCACCCCCCCCCCCAACAAGGGCCCAAGGCGCCTAAGAGGATGTGGGGGGGCAAACCCTAAGGGCAGATGGGCCTTAGGGCCCATACCTGGTGCACCTCCCTCTCCCCCTCCCCTTGGCCGCCACCTAGATGGGATCTAGGGGCTGCCGCCACCCCTAGGGAGGGAACCCTAGGTGGGGGCGCAGCCCCTCCCCTTCCCCTATATATACTTGAGGTTATGGGGGCTGCAACACACACGATTTGATCTCTCCCTGGCGCATCCCTACCTCTCTCCTCCTCGTCTCTTGCGGTGCTTGGCGAAGCCCTGCTGGAGTACCATGCTCCTCCACCACCACCACGCTGTTATGCTACTGCTGGACAGAGTCTTCCCCGACCTCTCCTTCTCCCCTTGCTGGATCAAGGCGTAGGAAACGTCACCGGGCTGTACGTGTGTTGAACACGGAGGTGCCGTCCGTTCGGCACTAGGATCATCGGTGATTTGGATCATGACGAGTACGACTCCATCAACCTCGTTCACTTGAACGCTTCCGCGTAGCGATCTACAAGGGTATGTAGATGCACTCTCCTTCCCCTCGTTGCTGGTCTCTCCATAGATTGATCTTGGTGACACGTAGGAAAATTTTGAATTTCTGCTACGTTCCCCAATAGTGGCATCATGAGCTAGGTCTATTGCGTAGATTCTATGCACGAGTAGAACACAAAGTAGTTGTGGGCGTTGATTTTGTTCAATATGATTACCGTTACTAGTCTTATCTTGATTCAGCGGCATCATGGGATGAAGCGGCCCGGACCAACCTTACACGTATGCTTACGTGAGACCGGTTCCACCGACTGACATGCACTAGTTGCATAAGGTGGCTGGCGGGTGTCTGTCTCTCCCACTTTAGTCGGATCGGATTCGATGAAAAGGGTCCTTATGAAGGGTAAATAGCAATTGCCATATCACGTTGTGGTTTTTGCGTAGGTAAGAAACGTTCTTGCTAGAAACCTATAGCAGCCACGTAAAACATGCAAACAACAATTAGAAGACGTCTAACTTGTTTTTGCAGGGTATGCTATGTGATGTGATATGGCCAAGAAGAATGTGATGAATGATATGTGATGTATGAGATTGATCATGTTCTTGTAATAGGAATCACGACTTGCATGTCGATGAGTATGACAACCGGCAGGAGCCATAGGAGTTGTCTTTATTTATTATATGACCTGCGTGTCATTGAACAACGTCATGTAATTACTTTACTTTATTGCTAACCGTTAGCTGTAGTAGTAGAAGTAATAGTTGGCGAGACAACTTCATGAAGACACTATGATGGAGATCATGATGATGGAGATCATGGTGTCATGCCGGTGATGATGATGATCATGGAGCCCCGAAGATGGAGATCAAAAGGAGCAATATGATATTGGCCATATCATGTCACTATTTGATTGCATGTGATGTTTATCATGTTTATACATCTTATTTGCTTAGAACGACGGTAGTAAATAAGATGATCCCTCATTAAAATTTCAAGAAAGTGTTCCCCCTAATTGTGCACCGTTGCGAAAGTTCGTCGTTTCAAAGCACCACGTGATGATCGGGTGTGATAGATTCTTACGATTCGAATACAACGGGTGTTGACGAGCCTAGCATGTACATACATGGCCTCGGAACACATACAAAACACTTAGGTTGACTTGACGAGCCTAGCATGTACAGACATGGCCTCGGAACACAAGAGACCGAAAGGTCGAGCATGAGTCGTATGGTAGATACGATCAACATGAAGATGTTCACCGATGTTGACTAGTCCGTCTCACGTGATGATCGGACACGGCTTAGTTGACTCGGATCATGTAATCACTTAGATGACTAGAGGGATGTCTATCTGAGTGGGAGTTCATAAGATGAACTTAATTATCCTGAACATAGTCAAAAGGTCTTCGCAAATTATGTCGTAGCTCGCGCTTTAGTTCTACTGTTTAGATATGTTCCTAGAGAAAAATTAGTTGAAAGTTGATAGTAGCAATTATGCAGACAATAGAAGGCTTATGTCCTTAATGCACCGCTCAGTGTGCTGAACCTCGAACGTCGTCTGTGGATGTTGTGAACATCTGACATACACGTTTTGATGACTACATGATAGTTCAGTGCGTAATGCTAAATGGTTTAGAATTGAGGCACCAAAGACGTTTTGAAGTGTCGCGAAACATATGAGATGTTTCAAGGACTGAAATTGGGATTTCAGGCTCGTACCCATGTCAAGAGGTATAAGACCTCCGACAATTTTCTTAGCCTGCAAATTAAGGGAGAAAAGCTCAATTGTTGAGCTTGTGCTCAGATTGTCTGAGTACAACAATCATTTGAATCGAGTGGGAGTTGATCTTCCAGATGAGATAGTGATGTTTCTCCGAAGTCATTACCACCAAGCTGCTAGAGCTTCGTGATGAACTATAATATATTAGGGACTTATATGATGATCCTTGAGATATTCGCGATGTTTGACACCACGAAAGTAGAAATCAAGAAGGAGCATCAATTGTTGATGGTTGGTGAAACCACTAGTTTCAAGAAGGGCAAGGGCAAGAAAGGGATACTTCATGGAACAACAAATCAGTTGTTGTTCTAGTGAAGAAACCCAAAGTTGAAGCCAAGCCCGAGACTAAATGCTTCTGTAATAAGGGGAACAGTCACTGGAGCAGAATTACCCTAGATACTTGGTAGATGAGAAGGCTGGCAAGGTCGATAGAAGTATATTGGATATACATTGTGTTAATGTGTACTTTACTAGTACTCCTAGTAGCACCATGGTATTAGATACCGGTTCGGTTGCTAAGTGTTAGTAAACTCGAAATAAAAGGCTGCGGAGTAAACGGAGACTAGCTAAAGGTGAGCTAGCGATATGTGTTGGAAGTTTTTCCCAAGCTTGATGTGATCAAGCATCGCACGCTCCCTCTACCATCGAGGTTGGTGTTTGCGTTGAGCATAGACATGATTGGATTATGTCTATCGCAATACGGTTATTCATTTAAGGAGAATAATGGTTACTCTGTTTATTTGAATAATACCTTCAATGGTCTTGCACCTAAAATGAAAGGTTTATTGAATCTCGATCGTAGTGATATACATTTTCATGCCAAAGGTATTAGATAGTAATGATAGTACCACACAAATGTGGCACTGCAATTTGAGTCATATTGGTATAAAACGCATGAAGAAGCTCCATGTTGATGGATCTTTGGACTCACTCATTTTTGAAAGGATTGATACATGCGAACCATGTTTGTTGGTAGATATGCATGAAGAAACTCTATACAGATGGATTGTTTGGACTCACTTGATTTTGAATCACTTGAGACATGCAAATCATACCACATGGGCAAGATGACTGAAAGCCTCGTTTTCAGTAAAATGGAACTAGAAAGCAACTTGTTGGAAGTAATACATTTTGATGTGTGCAGTCCAATGAGTGCTGAGGCGTGTAGTGAATATCGTTATGTTCTTACTTCACAGATGATTTGAGTAGATGTTGAGTATATTTACTTGATGAATCACGAGTCTGAATTATTGAAAGGTTCAAGTAATGTCAGGGTGAAGTTGAAAGATCGTCGTGACAAGAGGATAAAATATCTATGATATGATCGTAGAGATGAATATCTGAATTACGAGTTTGGCACAGAATTAAGACATTGTGGAAATTTTTTCGCAACCAATACAGCCAGGAACACCATGGTGTGATGGTGTGTCCGTACATCATAACTGCACCCTATTGGATATGATGCATACCATGATGTCTCTTATCGAATTACCACGATAGTTTATGGGTTAGGCATTAGAGAAAACCACATTCACTTGAAATAGGGCACCATGTAATTCCGATGAGATGACACCGTATGAACTATGGTTTAGAGAAACCTAAGTTGTCATTTCTTAAAAGTTTGGGGCTGCGAGAAAAAGTTTCAGGCTGATAAGCTCGAACCCAAAGCGGATAAATGCATCTTCATAGGACACCCAAAACAGTTGGGTATACCTCCTGTCTCAGATTCGAAAGCAATAAGGGATTGTTTCTAGAATCGGGTCCTTTCTCGAGGAAAAGTTTCTCTCGAAAGAATTGAGTGGGAGGATGGTGGAGACTTGATGAGGTTATTGAACCGTCTCTTCAACTAGTGTGTGGCAGGGCACAGGAAGTTGTTCCTGTGGCACCTACACCAATTGAAGTGGAAGCTTATGATAGTGATCATGAAACTTCAGATCAAGTCACTACCAAACCTCGTGGGATGACAAGGATGCATACTACTTCAGAGTGGTATGTAATCCTGTCTCGGAAGTCATGTTGCTAGACAACAATGAACCTACGAGCTATGGAGAAGCGATGATGGGCCTGGATTCCAAAATGGCTCGAGGCCATATAATCCGAGAGAGGATCCATATATGAAAACAAAGTGTAGACTTTGGAAGAACTACTTGATGGTCGTAAGGATGTTGGGTACATATGGATTTTAAAAGGAAGACGGACAATGATGGTAAATGTCACCATTAAGAAAGCTCACTTGTCGTTAAGATGTTTCCCGACAAGTTCAAGGAGTTGACTACGGTGAGACTTTTTCACTCGTAGCGATGCTAAAAGTCTATTGGAATTATATTAGCAATTACTGCATTATTTATGAAATCTTGTAGATAGGATGTCAAAACATTGTTTCCTCGATGATTTTTTAGGAAAGGTTGTATGTGATACAACTGGAAGGTTTTGTCAATCCTAAAAGATGCTAACAAGTATGCAAAGCTCCAGCAATCCTTCTAAGGACTGGAGTAAGCATCTCGGAGTTGGAATATACGCTTTGATGATGATCAAAGATTTTGGGTGTATACAAAGTTATGAGAAACTTGTATTTCCAAAGAAGTGAGTGGGAGCACTATAGAATTTCTGATGAATATATGTTGTTGACATATTGTTGATCAGAAATGATGTAGAATTTCTGGAAAGCATGCAGAGTTATTTGAAAAGTGTTTTTCAATTGAAAACCTGGATTAGGCTACTTGAACATTGAGCATCAAGATCTATAGGATAGATCAAAACGCTTAATGGTACTTTCAAATGAGCACATACCTTGACAAGATTTTGAAGGAGTTCAAAATGGATCGGCAAAGAAGGAGTTCTTGGCTGTGTTATAAGGTGTGAACATTGAGTAAGACTCGAAACCTGACCACGGCAGAAGAAAGAGGAAGGACGAAGGTCGTCCCCTATGCTTTTGTCATAGGCTCTCTACAGTATGCTATGCTGTGTGCCGCACCTGAAGTGGGCCTTGCCATGAGTCAGTCAAGGGGTACAAGAGTGATCCAAGAATGGATCACAGGACAGCGGTCAAAGTTATCCTTAGTAACTAGTGGACTAAGGAATTTTCTCGATTATGGAGGTGGTAAAAGAGTTCGTCGTAAAGGGTTACGCCGATGCAAACTTTGACACTAATCCAGATTATTCTGAGTAGTAAACTGGATTCGTATAGTAGAACAGTTATTTGGAATAGCTCCAAATAGAACGTGGTAGCTGCATCTAGGAGATGACATAGAGATTTGTAAAGCACACACAGATCTGAAAGATTCAGACCCGTTGACTATAACATCTCTCACAAGCATAACATGATCAAACCCAGAACTCATCGAGTGTTAATCACATGGTAATGTGAACTAGATTATTGACTCTAGTAAACTCTTGGGTGTTAGTCACATGGGGATGTGACATTGAGTGTTAATCACATATCAATGTGAACTGGATTATTGACTCTAGTGCAAGTGGGAGACTGTTGGAAATATGCCCTAGAGGCAATAATAAATTGATTATTATCATATTTCCTTGTTCATGATAATCGTTTATTATCCATGCTAGAATTGTATTGATAGGAAACTCAGATACATGTGTGGATACATAGACAACACCATGTCCCTAGTAAGCCTCTAGTTGACTAGCTCGTTGATCAATAGATGGTTACGGTTTCCTGACCATGGACATTAGATGTCATTGATAACGAGATCACATCATTAGGAGAATGATGTGATGGACAAGACCCAATCCTAAGCCTAGCACAAGATCATGTAGTTCGTATGCTAAAGCTTTTCTAATGTCAAGTATCATTTCCTTAGACCATGAGATTGTGCAACTCCCGGATATCGTAGGAGTGCTTTGGGTGTGCCAAACGTCACAACATAATTGGGTGGCTATAAAGGTACACTACAGGTATCTCCGAAAGTGTCTATTGGGTTGGCACGAATCGAGACTGGGATTTGTCACTCCGTGTAAACGGAGAGGTATCTCTGGGCCCACTCGGTAGGACATCATCATAATGTGCACAATGTGATCAAGGAGTTGATCACGGGATGATGTGTTACGGAACGAGTAAAGAGACTTTCCGGTAACGAGATTGAACAAAGGTATCGAGATACCGACGATCGAATCTCGGGCAAGTATCGTACCGCTAGACAAAGGGAATTGTATACGGGATTGATTAAGTCCTTGACATCGAGGTTCATCCGATGAGATCATCGTGGAACATGTGGGAACCAACATGGGTATCCAGATCCCGCTGTTGGTTATTGACCGGAGGACATCTCGTTCATGTCTGCATGGTTCCCGAACCCGTAGGGTCTACACACTTCAGGTTCGATGATGCTAGGGTTATAAAGGAAGTTTGTACGTGGTTACCGAATGTTGTTCGGAGTCCCGGATGAGATCCCGGATGTCACGGGGAGTTCCGGAATGGTCCGGAGGTAAAGATTTATATATGGGAAGTCCTATTTTGGTCACCGGAAAAGTTTTGGGTTTTATCGGTAACGTACCAGGACCACCGGGAGGGTCCCGGGGGTCCACCAAGTGGGGCCACAAGCCCCGGAGGGCTGCATGGGCCAAGTGTGGGAGGGGACCAGCCCCAGATGG
>NC_041386.1:486373442-486425437 GCF_002162155.2 Triticum dicoccoides
GGATGAGGGGGGCAAACCCTAAGGGCATATGGGCCTTAGGGCCCATACCTGGTGCGCCTCCCTCTCCCCCTCCCCTTGGCCGCCACCTAGATGGGATCTAGGGGCTGCTGCCACCCCTAGGGAGGGAACCCTAGGTGGGGGCGCAGCCCCTCCCCTTCCCCTATATATACTTGAGGTTATGGGGGCTGCAACACACACGATTTGATCTCTCCCTGGCGCAGCCCTACCTCTCTCCTCCTCGTCTCTTGCAGTGCTTGGCGAAGCCCTGCTAGAGTACCACGCTCCTCCACCACCACCATGCCGTTGTGCTGCTGCTGGACGGGGTCTTCCCCAACCTCTCCTTCTCCCCTTGCTGGATCAAGGCATAGGAGACGTCACCGGGCTGTACGTGTGTTGAACACGGAGGTGCCGTCCGTTCGGCACTATTATCATCGGTGATTTGGATCACGACGAGTACGACTCCATCAACCCCGTTCACTTGAACGCTTCCGCGTAGCGATCTACAAGGGTATGTAGATGCACTCTCCTTCCCCTCGTTGCTAGTCTCTCCATATATTGATCTTGGTGACACGTAGGAAAATTTTGAATTTCTGCTACGTTCCCCAACACAAAGCACTCCTACGGTGTCCGGGAGTTGCACAATCTCATGGTCTAAGGAAATTATACTTGACATTGGAAAAGCTCTAGCAAATGAACTACATGATCTTTGTGCTATGCTTAGGTTTGGGTCTTGTCCATCACATCATTCTCCTAATGATGTGATCCCGTTATCAATGAAATCCAATGTCCATAGTCAGGAAACCATGACTATCTGTTGATCAACGAGCTAGTCAACTAGAGGCTCACTAGGGACACATTGTGGTCTATGTATTCACACATGTATTACGATTTCCGAATAACACAATTATCGCATCAATAATAGACAATTATCATGAACAAGGAAATATAATAATCATTTTATTATTGCCTCTAGGGCATATTTCCAACATCCGAGACGCACTCCTCCCGTGGAAACGAGGAGGAGGCAGATAAAGGTTCTTCCCCTCCATCGGGGATGACAAGAAAAGGAAGGCCGCCCCAACCGGGGAGGCCGGAGGATCCAAGAGGGGAAGGACCCTTCCTCCGGACTGTTCCACCAACGCCGCCGACAGCGAAGATGAGTGGCCGCCCAGGGCCAAGCCCCTGGCGAAGTCGTAAGTATTCAGATGCCAGAGTAACTCATAGCGTTCCTTTATTGCACAGCTTCTCCTAACGCCAAATATAATCATGCAGTTCGCCCCGAGCCCGCGTCGACATATCGTCGAGCGGTTCATTGGATTCTTCGGATGTGAACAGCTTTTCTCTTCCGACCGCCTCCTATCCTTGCCCTACGGACAATGCCGAGGTGTTGTCTCAAGGGGTTCCAAACCGAGGGGAGGTAGTCCTGGGGGCGCCTCAAGGCGACCTCCCGGACTCCAGGCGCAAAGGGAGCAAGGCTCCCAAGGGCTCCAAGTCCGGCCTTGTGGCTGAACATCGCGTCGGAACCTCCAGTGGTTCCGGACTTCGGCAGGCAACCCCCTTCCAAGAGGGGCAAGCCGCCCGTGCCGGTGACCTCCGCCCATCCGGAGGCACCGGACAACTTGCTGGAGGTGCTTGGAGGCGCTTCCATCGACGAGGAGCACCGCACTATTATGAGTGCGGTGATCAGGAAGGTTTAGTCCGCCAAGAGCGGACTAACTGAAGCCTGTGCCAGCCTTCTAACAGGCTTTGAGGTAAGTATTAAAAATATAGGAAAATATTACCGCATAGACAGTAGCCCCTGATGCTCTGTTTGGTGTTCACAAAGAAAAGCCGAATAGAGGATCTAATAATATCTGCAGGAGTCTAACACAAGTATGTCGATATGCGTATGCAGGCTTCGCTGCTGACCTCTGCCGCACTGACTACGGAGGTCGCCGCACTGAAGCAAAACCTCGAGCGGTCCGAGGAAGAGCTCGGCCTTACCAAGAGGCAGCTTGAGGAGAACAAAGGTAAGTAATACCTTGTATAAGTATATAAAAATGTGGTTGCAAAAAATGACAGGATCATTGTGGATATACCAGGGGCCACGACCGAGGTGGCGACCCTGAAGCAAGCGCTGTCCGAGGCCGAAAACAAAACAGCCACGGAGCGCACCGAGTGGGGGAAACAAGAGGCGCGGGTTGCTGAGGTGCAGCAAGAGCTCCAGGCTCTCGTGAAAAAGCATGAGAGTTTGGAGCTTGACTCGAAGACGCGAGAGTCCGAGCTTGCCTCGGCCCTTGAGAGCACCAAGCATGCCATGGCCGAAGCCCAAAAGGCCCTCCAGGAAATTGAGGCGATGAAGAAGATAGCGGCGGGTAAGGCATTCATTATGCAAAGCAAGCATGTGAAAGTAAATTACTTGTTACTTACCCGAGTCCGGAGCTCTCTAGGAGCATTCGTAGATTTGCCCCGCGGTGTGTCGGATGCCGCAAAGCACTACCGAGACGAGGAGGGGAGCTCGACGGAGAAGGTGTTCTGGTCTCAGTATACTGAGGCCGAACACCCGGTGCCCTTAAGCAACCAGCTGAAGCAATTGGTCGAGCTCCATAAGGCGGCCGAACAGGCCATGAAGGGTCTTATAATCCGGCTGTGGCGTGGAGAGGCCATGCCAGGGACCTACTTCGGGCTGGTGAAGTGGCTTGTGGATGCCTGTCCTGGAACTGAGGTCATCAAGCGCTCCGTCTGCGTCGAGGGCGCCCGCAGGGCGCTTGCCCGTGTTAAAGTACACTAGGGCAAGATGGACGTTGATAAGCTGGTGAAGGATGGGCCACCGCAGGGCAAGGAGCATCGCCACCCTGAAATGTACTATGAGTGCGTCCTGAAGGGTGCCCGCCTTGTGGCGGATGAATGTTCCAAAGATGTAATTTTTGAGTGAACTCGCTCGTGTGATCCTGTACGTTGAAAACTTGTTCATATGCGCTATGCAAGCTTGTTTGAATTTAAAATATTACCTTCTGTGCGGCTGTTTATTAAATCTGAGAGATGGCAAGTCGTCAGCTTCTACCCCCATGCCACGAGTGTTGGGGTGTTCGGGATAAACCTGAGCACTCTTTTTCCCATTCTTGGGTCCTTCGAGGGAGGTGCTCAGCACGACAAACAAGGCAATCGGACTATAATGCTTTATCACTCTCACTTAGCCAGAGAATTCTATAATTTTAAATTTTGGCGAAGCCCCTGGTATTCAGAAGGCCGAATTCGGGGCGCTATACACGCCTAGGCCGGACAAGGCCGACTCCTCGCTCTAAGCGGCATAAGTCTTTAGGAACTCAAGACCTCTCGAGCAGCGACCAGCTCTCGCCTTATCATGACAGTCAGTTTTAGCTTTCTCTACTGAGGTGCTTAGCCCAGCTGAACCGGGGCACAATCGCAGTAGTTCTCCCAGTGCTACCTTAGCCGATATAGCGGAACGTAAGGTACCAAAACATGGGAGCCAGGCAAACCCAACTATTGACCCAAGACATGATTCGGAGCCGATGCATATAATGCTATAAGTTCGGGGTGCCGCACTTGTGAAAGTGTTCGGACTTCTCACGCCGTATTATGGGGTACTTAAGCCCCTGGCGTATTGGCCGTACCAAAGTGTACGGGTGCTAAATGTCACGAATGAACATATATACATAAAAAGGGAAGGAATAGAGAATGTGGAAATAGACTAGTGCTATGCATTGTTTATTCAAAAAAAGGGTGCATTAAAGCGGGACGATACAAGTAGTGGGATAAGCAAAAAAATGGGACTATTTGACATGTCTCCTCAAAGGGTAAGCTGCGGAATGGTATTTAAAGGAGGTATTTTGCTCGTTATAGAGACCACCTGGGAGTCGTAGCTTTCCGCCCCCTGGTTCTTGTATCGTGTGTTCGGGAATTACACTGCCGAACAGGGCTTCCAGAGAGTAAAGTCCTGAAAGAGAGAAAAAATAACAAAGTAAGAAGCCCCTAGTGCGGTTGAGCCGCGTTTTGGGGCGTGCTGTAGTCGTGCCCCTCCCCCTGTGCCCATGGTATTTTCAATGCGTAATTATGTACGCGTGACACGTATTTCGCTGTTTGGCTGGGGCTGGGGTAGGGGGCGCATTGCTATGCGAGCTCGGAACGTGCTAGGCGGTCTTGTTGCAGATTACTCCGGGCGCGCTTGAAGGCGTTCGGGCGTTTGATCACCGGACTGGAGAATTGCCTTGAGAGGCTGCTTTGTACTTCTGCTGCGATGGCCGTAGTGTGCTCCTCCGTTCGGAGAGAGCACTCTATGTTTCCATTGACTATGATGACCCCCCGAGATCCTGGCATCTTGAGCTTGAGGTATGCATAGTGCGGCACCGCATTGAATTTTGCAAATGCGGCTCGCCCGAGCAGTGCATGATAGCCACTGCAGAATGGGACTATATCGAAGATTAACTCCTTGCTTCGGAAATTATCCGGGGATCCGAAGACCACTTCTAGTGTGACTGAGCCTGTGCAATGGGCCTCTACACCTGGTATGACACCTTTAAAGGTCGTTTTCGTGGGTTTAATCCTTGAGGGATCTATGCCTATTTTGCGCACTGTGTCCTGATAAAGCAGGTTCAGGCTGCTACCGCCGTCCATAAGGACTCGAGTGAGGTGGAATCCGTCAATGATTGGGTCTAGGACCAATGCGGCGAATCCACCGTGGAGGATAAGTAGTGGGATGGTCCCTGCGAACGAAAGTGATCGGATAGGAGGACCATGGGTTGAACTTTGGGGCGACTGGCTCCAAGGCGTATACGTCCCTTAACGCACGCTTCCGCTCCCTCTTGGGGATGTGGGTTGCGTATATCATGTTCATCGTCCGCACTTTTGGGGGAAACCCCTTCTGTCCTCCAGTGTTCGGCGGTCGGGGATCCTCCTCGTCGTTGTTATGTAGCCCCTTGTCTTTGTTTTCGGCATTTAACTTGCCGGCCTGCTTGAACACCCAACAATCCTTGTTGGTGTGGTTGGCTGGCTTGTCGGGGGTGCCATGTATCTGACACGAGCGATCAAGTATACGGTCCAAACTGGACGGTCCCGGAGTACTTCATTTGAATGGATTTTTCCGCTGACCGGGCTTGGAGCCTCTGAATCCGGCATTAACTGCCGTATCCTCTGTATTGTCGCTGTTGATGCGGTGCTTGTGTTTGTTGCGACGTGACCTACCATTGCCGTCCTTGGTATCCGAAGTACCAGGGTTCTTTGATATGTTATTGCTGCGAGCCAGCCAGCTGTCCTCTCCCGCACAAAAGCGGGTCATGAGCGTCGTGAGGGCTGCCATAGATTTCGGCTTTTCTTGGCCAAGCTGCCGGGCAAGCCACTCGTCGCGGATGTTATGCTTGAAAGCTGCTAGGGCCTCTGCATCCGGATAGTCGACGATTTGATTTTTCTTGGTTAGGAACCGTGTCCAGAATTGCCTGGCCGATTTCTCTGGCTGTTGAATTATGTGGCTCAAGTCATCGGGATCTGGTGGTCGCACATAAGTGCCCTAGAAGTTGTCGAGGAATACGGCTTCGAGATCTTCCCAACAGCCAATTGATTCTGCTGGTAGGCTATTGAGCTAATGCCGAGCTAGTCCTTTAAGCTTGAGTGGGAGGTATTTGATGGCGTGTAGATCGTCACCACGGGCCATGTGGATATGCAGGAGGTAGTCCTCAATCCATACCGCAGGATCTATTGTACCATTGTATGATTCAATATTTATGGGTTTAAAACCCTCTGGGATTTGATGATCCATTACTTCATCTGTGAAGCATAGGGGTGTGCGGCGCCTCTGTATTGGGCTATATCACGACACAGCTCGAATGAGTCTTGTCTGCTGTGTTCGGCTCGGCCGGATTTACTTTTACTGTATCCGGCGTGACGGTTATCGTCTCTCGTAGTGGGGCGCCTTCGCGATCCGTAGATCGATATTGCTTGCTTTGCTTTATCCTCCAATACATCTCGCAGGTCTAGTGTATTTCCCTGTGCCTTGACATTTTTCTTTGAATGGCGACGGGGTGCGGCTTGAGCTTTTGGCTGAAATACCTCTCTATTGCGGCCACGAGGTGGCCGATCAGCCGCGTCATACGCTGGGGATGTAGGTTTTAATGCTTCCTCCTCTAATCGGGGTAGCTCTTGGAGGGGCGTTCGAGTTCATATTCCTCGGTCGCAAGGACTTCAGTCCATCTGTCAGCTAGCAGGTCTTGATCAGCTCTGAGCTGCTGTTGCTTTTTCTTAAGGCTATTCGCCGTGGCCATAAGCCGGCGCTTGAAGTGCTCTTGCTCGATGGGATCCTCAGGCACGACAAATTCGTCGTCGTTGAGGCTTGCCTCGTCTTCGGAGGGAGGCATGTAATTATCATCCTCTACCTCTCTATCTACCGCTCTCTCAGGAGGGCTGACTTCTCCATCCTCCTGCGCTGAATCCTCCTGGAGGGAGTTGTCTTCGGCACTGTCCGGAGTGTTATTATCTCCTGTGCCGGTATCACCGTTTTTGATTTGGCGGGACTTAGAGCGGTGCCGCTGACGCCGGCGCTTGGGTTGTTTCTTGGAGGGGTCATCCCCCGCTGTCTCATCGCCATTGCCTTCTTTGGGTGTATCCACCATATATATATCATATGATGAGGTGGCTGTCCAGTGCCCTGTGGGCGGTGGTTCCTGTTCGTCTCCTGCATTGTCGTCCATACCATCGATGTCTTCGGAGTCGAAGTCGAGCATGTCGGTCAAATCATCGACAGTGGCTACGAAGTGGGTGGTGGGTGGGCATCGAATTTCTTCGTCATCCGCATCCCAATCCTGTCGGTCATAATCCGGCCAGGACTCTCCTGACAAGGAGAGAGACCTCGGTGAGTTCAGTATGTCGCCAAAGGGCGAGTGCTGAAAGATATCCGCGGCGGTGAACTCCATGATCGGCGCCCAATCGGATTCGATTGGCAGGGGCGCGGGTGGTTCGGAGTCCGAAGGAGAGTCCGGCAATTTGGAATCACGGGCCTCGCGAAGGGTAAGGCTGGTATTCGGCTCGATCGCCGTTGAGGCTGCGACCTCCATGGCGGGGTCTAACCACCTGTCCATGGGCGATGCAGTTAGCTCCGAACCGAGGGTCGGTGCGGTGGCAGGTGCGATCTCCTGAACGCTGTCCGATGGCAGAGCTAAATCATGCTCATCGAGACCATGCGGCGCACTCGGTAGGGGCTCGAATCCGTCGAAGATCAAGTCTCCGCGAATGTCGGCCGTGTAGTTTAAGCTCCCAAACCTGACCTGACGGCCAGGGGCGTAACTTTCAATCTGCTCCAGATGGCCAAGCGAGTTGGCCCGCAGTGCAAAGCCGCCGAATACAAAAATCTGTCTGGGGAGAAAAGTCTCACCCTGGGTTGCATCGCTAACGATGATCGAAGGAGCCATCAAGCCTAATGATGACGACACAGAGGAACTCTCAATGAAAGCACCAATGTCGGTGTCAAAACCGGCGGATCTCGGGTAGGGGGTCCCGAACTGTGCGTCTATGCGGATGGTAACAGGAGACAGGGGACACGATGTTTTTACCCAGGTTCGGGCCCTCTCGATGGAGGTAAAACCCTACTCCTGCTTGATTGATATTGATGATATGGGTATTACAAGAGTTGATCTACCACGAGATCAGAGAGGCTAAACCCTAGAAGCTAGCCTATGGTATGGTTGTTGTTCTTGGTCCTACGGACTAAACCCTCCGGTTTATATAAACACTGGAGGGGGCTAGGGTTACACAGAGTCGGTTACAAGGAAGGAGATCTTCATATCCGCATTGCCAAGCTTGCCTTCCACGCCAAGGAGAGTCCCATCCGGACACAGGACGAAGTCTTCAATCTTGTATCTTCATAGTCCAACAGTCCGGCCAAAGGTTATAGTCCGGCTGTCTGGATACCCCCTAATCCAGGACTCCCTCACCTTTCTTTCTTTTTCTGCGCGTCAGAATATTTAAAAAAATTACCGCCTTACTGGGCCATGTCCGCCTGGGACACCGACCCGGCCGGCCCTTTAAGAGGTGAGGCCTCGAGCCGCCGCCAGCCCCAGCCCGCCCGCGCGCCCCGCCAAACCCTAAATCGTCGCCGCCTCCTGAGCTGCCGCCACCGCCATCCCGCCACCACCCGCCGCCACCAGAGTCGCCGCCTGCCATCGCCGATCTCCACCGAGCCGCCGCCGTTAACTTTCGTTTGGTCGGTTTTTTTAAACCCTAGCCCATTTTTTTAGATCAGTTTTTGTTTTGGTTTTTTTTGGTTCGATTAAACTGAGGACGTTCGTCCGTACGTTCGTTTTAACGAACGCCGTTCACCCGTGAGTCACCGACAACGAACGTTCGTTCATTATCCTGTTCGTCAGTTTTTCTTTTTCCAGGGTTTTTCGCGATTATTTCCGATCGAGATTTCTGACTCGATTTTCGTTTTAGTTTATCTTTTTGCTCGTTTATCGGAATCAGGTGATTCAAGCGCTCAGATCTTTGTATCGAAGCCCTCTTTCTGTTTAAGCAACTTTAACAAGATTTTGGTACTGTAAAATTTGACTTTAGTCCAGATTAGTAAATGAATCTAGTTTCTTTCGCAGTTTGAGTTTCGTTGCTCCGTTTGATTTGATTCTTTTTGCAAACCGGAGTTTTTCAGTTGAACTTTCTGGTTAGATCTTTTTATTTGGGTTTTACCTGTGTATCTTTGCTTGATTGATTATGTATGCTATTGTTTGTTTGCGATAGAATTCCCGGAGTGCGAAGCGTGCTACTACGAGTCACTAGGTTTTGCGGATCGTCAGCAAGGCAAGTAACACATTGATCATACTCTTTTCATACCCAGTTTTTATGCATTAGTTACAATCCTCAAACACTGCATGATTAGGATGTGATTAACTTGTGGGTATTGGGAAGTAGACGATGAGGTAGAACCTATTACCTGTTTTATTATCAAACCCTTGGGAGTTACTTCTACGTTATGCTTATATTGCTATGTTATGCTCGTAGACGTGGATTGGGTTTGAGTGTATCCATGACAGATGTGAGATTTTAATTAATGGTTCAACTTAATGTGGCAACTTCAATACACATATGGTGGATTGCTTGTGGGCACCTGGAGAATCCAGTGTTGTCCTAGGATATCCCGGAGTACCCGTATGATCATCCTACGGTCCGCCACCCAGGCTCAAAGGGATCATAAGATTATTCATGCTAGAAACTTCCGTGTGCAGCCACAAGCCATTATGGGCTCTGGCATAGTTGAGTATGTTGTGTGACCTCTATCAGTGGTGGGCTAGCAGATGTAGAGGGAAAGTAGGTGTAACTGTCCACCCAGAGTAAAGAGTTAATGCTTCTAAAAGACTGTGTCTCGGTCATCCATTTCTCAAACACCATGTAGTGCGAGAAAATCCAACGGAGGAGATCGAGTCTTGTGTGGAAAAGTGCGCAAACCTCTTCAGAGTGTACAAACTAATCATGGTTAGCCGTGTCCCCGGTTATGGACATCTTGAGTATCTAGTACTTGGATTATCCTATTGTATCTCATCACTCTAAATAAATTTGTTGGGTTGTTAATGATTACTTTAATTGGGATTGAGTCGGAGGAACCTTCTCAATGATGTTTCAACCACCATGATAGTTAAATTAAATTTATTCCTTTGTTGTAGGGAAATTTTGGCTTTTCGCAAAAATCATATAACCATAGAGCCTCCACCAGCCATATATGCATGTGGTGATAGAATTTATCTGTTCATTGCTCTACTGTGTTATATTGCCAGCATATTCTATGTGCTGACTCGTTTTCGGGCTGCAACGTATTATGTTGCAGACTTTTCAGACGAGGAGTAAGGTTCGCTAGGCCATTGTCATGCACTCAGCTATGCCGTTGGAGTTGATGGACTCACTTTATCTTCCAAGTCTTCCGCTGTTATCTTATTTAGATGGCCTTAAGCCATATTTATTGTGTTAAGTTCTCTTTTGAGACATTCGATGTAATAAGTGTGTGATTGCTACTCTGCTATAAATCCTTCGAGTACTGTATGTGTCAGCATTACCGATCCAGGGATGACACTGAAGCATAGAGACTTGACCGTCTGAGGTCGGGTCGCTACAAGATGGTATCAGAGCACACGCTGAATGTAGGACACGACCATTAAGATGAACCATAGGTCACTCTTCTCTACTCATTTTTGACTCCTCTCCATTTTCTACTCTTTAGGATGGCGGACTTGAGGAACAATTTTGCACAACCGGATGAAGATACACACTTTGGACGACACTTGAAGGAAGTCACTAGGTACCTGAACATCAGAATACCAAGCTTCACCGGGACCTACACCGCCACTTTACCTGAAGAGGAGCGCTGGATGATTCGAGTTCAAGTTCCAGGAAGGACATTTGCACCAGTCACTGAGCCTATAGAGTTTTCCTTTGATGCACCCACTTGGAGTCTAGGCAAGAGCATGGCAGCCCACATTACTATGGGACGTATTGAAGAAGTCTACAAACATGAGCTGAAGGACACTATATACCAGATATGTGGGCGCCGAGATGAGCAATGGGAGATGATTAGCACCAGGAAGGACAGGTCCATTGCAGCATTCATCCAGGAGCTAAACCAGCACATTCGATGCCAGGAGAATCAGATGTGTGCGGGATGATGGATCTGAAGAAGGAGATGACCAGGATCATGGAGCTAGAAGAGGAACTCAAGGCTACATGCAACAATTACAAGGAGGAAATCATCATACTAGTGGAGAAGAATGACGATCTGACAAGGAACACTACAAAAAAAGACACATCCATGACACTTTGGGCCGAACAAAAAAAATTGGCATACATATGACACTTCTATGACGATAATTGTGACAAAAGCCGGTATCATCATAGATGTGGTGGGCTCCTACTTCTATGGCAAAAAATCATGACAGAAAATGGGTTTTTCGTCCTGGGCGGGCCAGAGACGCAGCTGCATGACATTCTTTCGGCCGTCCATGACGGTAAAAACCGTGGTAGAAGCGAGGGGGAGGAAAATTTTGGGGAGTTCCCGGTTACGGTGGGAGGTCGGGGGCCGAGAGATGCGCGTTTCTCTCATACACATACGCGCGTGTGTGCGAGGCGTTGGCTCTAACTGAACCCGAGCGAGGCGTTGGGCTCTAACTGAACCCGAGCGATTGCACTGCAGGCTACGCGTTACTGAACCCGAGCGATCGATCTATGGCTGTTAACTGAACCCGATCGAGTGATTCCTTCACTACTGCTGCTAACTGAAGCCGATCGATGTTGCCTCTGGGATGAACAGTGAGTGTTGCGGGGGGGTTGGGTGAACAGTGAGCGGTGGCGTTGCCTCCGGATGAACAGGACCCCGTGGTATGGAGGGCTGGATGAACAGTAGATGGTGGAGGGGTGCCCGTGGAGGGGTGGTTGAACAAGACCCCGTGGTGTGGAGGGCTGGATGAACAGTAGACGATGGAGGGGTGCCCGTGGAGTGGTGGTTGAACAGTAGCCGATGGAGTAGCGCGCGGTGGAGGCTGGATGAACAAGAGCCTGTGGAGGCTGGAGGAGGTCGACGGTAGCCCGTGGAGGCTGGAGGAGGTCGACGGTGGAGATGAACAGTATCCCGTGGAGTCCTGTTTTGCGGTACGCCACACCCCTCCCAATGAACAGGACCCCCGTTTCGACCTTAGGAGGTCCGTTTTGTGGTATGCCACACCCCTCCCGATCAACAGGACCCCTGTTTCGACCATAGGAGGTCCGCTTCGTCCGTTTTGCGGTACGCCACACCCCTCCCAATCAACAGGACCCTCGTTTCGACCGTAGGAGGTCCGTTTCCTCTGTTTTGCGGTATGCCACACCCCTCCCGATCAACAGGACCCCGTTCCGAACATAGGAGGTCCGTTTCCTCCGTTGTGCGGTACGCCAGGCCTCGTTTCCATCGCCTATTCCGTCCAAGCCCTCCCGATGAACACGACCACGCATTCCGTTCCGACCCAACCGGTTGGTTCCCACGCGTTCCGTTGCCTCCCGATGAACACGACGCATTCCGTTGCCTCCCCATGAACACGACGCATTCCGTTGCCTCCCCATGAACACGACGCATTCCGTTGCCTCCCCATGAACACGACGACGACGTTGTTTCTCCGTTCCGACCCAGCCATGTACACGAGCCCTGGCCGTACGTATGCGCGAGTAGGCGTTCGAGACCTCGCCCGTATGTACACATACGTGGCCGTATTTTCTTTCTTACACCCTGGCCGCTGTACGTACGTGTACATGCTACGTGCGCACCTCTACTACGACACGTGCGCGCCTCTACACCCACCAGTATGTACATACATGTTCGCTACCAGAATGACAACGCTACGTACGCTTCGACCAGGTGGGTCCCGACTGTCAGGCACTTCCTTGCGTGCGAAGATGTAGCTGGTGGGTCCTAGCAGTTAGGGGGGGCGAATCGTTTTGTTTTGTTTTTGCCCGGACACACTTCCTTGCGTGCGAAGGTGTAGCTGGTGGGTCCCAGCAGTCAGAGGGGAAACGTTTTTTCGCGAAATACGGTGGCCCATCCGGTGGGTCCCCGCTGTTAGGTGGAGGAATAATTATTTTGCGTGTAATAAGGAGGCACTTCCTTGCTACGGCCGTGGACCCAGCTGTCAGCGTCTCCACGCACAGTACTCTTCTGATGGAAGTCGGTCGTTGACCATATTGACCACGCCGCGCCGAGAGCACTACGGCGGTGGACGATGGCGAGGCCTAGGAAGGGGATGACATGGAGGCAGGGAAGACTCAGCAGTTGTTTCCCACGCGGAGGGGAGTATGACTGTACAAGGGTTTACTGGTTCGTCTGCCGTCGCCGGAGAATAACAGCAGGTGTGGGTGAGTAGAGGGATGGCTAGGACAGCGATGGGAGTACGGTGGGGCGGTGAGGCCTGCATGGCAGCACAGCCGGCCGTGGGGAGGAGGGAGCAGGCAGTCCCGTCGGCGCTTGTTTGAGCAGCTGGAGCAGGAAGAGCAGAGATTGAAGAAGCACGACGGCCGTTGGATGGACATCCAACAGTCAGTGCTTGTGCGTCAACCTTTTTTAGGAAAGCCTCAAATCTGTGGAAAACAGCATACAGCCTATCTGCCATTATTTCTAATAATTTATAGCCCATTTGCTATTTCTTAAGGTTTTTTTGGAGCCCATATTCTTTTTGTTAGCATTACAGCCCATATTGTGGCCACGGTTAAAAAATTATACGAAATTTTGCATATTTCGGTGCGGTCCGAACTGTTTTTAATCCTGAAATTTCGACTCACATTCAAACTGATTTTAAAAATAAATGTATATCAATATAAAATCCAACAAATTCTCCACGCATAAAAATTAATGTAATTTCAAATCTTGAAATGAAAAAAAAAGATATTTGAAACTAATTGCCAGTTTGATGTGTTTTAAAAATGTACAGGCCATTTCTCATTACTGATGGGCCATTTTCTCGGCCAGCCGAATGAAAGCTCTCCTCGTCTTGAAAGATTTGCAGCCGAACAGGCCTGACAAAGCGACTTACTTGGCAAATCACAAAAAAACTGGGTTGTGGCCGTGGACCCAGCTGTCAGCCTCTCCACGTACAGTGCTCTTCCGATGGAAGTCGTTCCTTGACCACGTTGACCACGCCGCGCAGAGAGCACCACAGTGGTGGACGACGGCGAGGCCTAGGAAGGGGACGACACGGAGCCGGGGAAGACGCGGCAGTGGAAGCCCGCGCGGAGAGGATTACGAGGGTTCACTAGTTCGGCTGCGGTGTGAGGCTGTCATCGCCGTAGGGCCTGGCTAGCGGTGGGATTAGTAGGGGGCGGTGATGCCTTGTAAGTGCATCTAGTGCCCCTTAGTGATTTTGGTGTATTGAAGACTTATAGGTTAAGGGACTAATGTGTTTATGAGTGTACACAGGTCTATAAGTCTATGAGGAGTTTGATATTTAGAGAGAAAGTCGACCCCTAAAAATGAAGTTCTTCGACTGAAAACTTTGGTATTCTGAAGACTTTCTGAAGACTTTGAAAGTGAAGAAATTGGTGTAACCTTGAAGACTTGGTATTCATTCGAGGAACATGAAACGTGAAGACTTTTGTTTTCGTAGTTTCATTTTCTCTTTCTTGAGTCATAGGAAAAACCGTACTATTAAAGGGGATCGAGGAAATACTAAGGAAAAATTTCCATGTGATGCTCAACTCAAAATTCTACACCTACCAATCCCTTCGAGTGAAGCCATTGGAAATCTCATACAGTTCAGTCATATTCTTCAGTGACAGAGACGAAGTTCTTCTGGTCTCTGAGGAATTTGTTCTGACTAAGGAGTTAGGAATTCGCCAGTGCGAATTGCCTACACTATGAGGAACATGATAGCCCTGAGGAATTTGTATCTCAAATTTCTGACCGTTGATGTGCTAAGCGCCAGCTGTTCCAAAATATCTTATCCATCCAACGGTCATATCATTGAAGGGCATTTATGTCTTATCATGTCGGGCTGCTCCCTAGGCTATAAATAGCTGCCCCCTACAACCACTAGCTGGTTGGCTGCTCTGAGAGAAATTGACACTTGTCAATTGAGATCATCCCATCCTCCGAGGACTTTGAGCGAAAATCATCAAGTGAGGAAAATCCAAAACCCAAACACCTACAAACCCAAAGTGATTGAGCATCACTGAAGAGATTGATCCTGCATGGATCTGACGCTTGTTACCTTTGAAGACGGTGCTTCTTCCAGACAGTTAGGCGTCATGGTCTAGAGCATCCAAGAGGAATTGTGGATCGCCGAGTGACCGAGTTTGTGAAGGTTCAAAAGTCACCTGAAGACTTACCACGAGTGATTGGGCGAGGTTTGTGTGACCTTAGCTCAAGGGGAATACGGTGAGGACTAAGTGTCCTGGACTGCGTGTTCAGGACTGGGTCTCCGGGACTGTGTGTCCTCAGGTTTAAATACCTAGCCGCCCCAACCAGATGTACAACTGAGACAACAGTTGGAACTGGTCTACCAAATCATTGTCTTCATCAAGCCAACTAGGTCTATTTCCTCAACACTTTCATTTCCTCATTACTGTGTTGTGTGTCTGTTCATATCTGTGTTTAAAGACTTTGACTGAAGACTTTCTCAATTTCCTCAGTTCAATTTCTTCAGTCTGTTTGTCTTCTTCCTGTGCTATCATGTGACTACACTTTCTGTACTCTGTGTTTGTCTTCATTTCATCATGATGACCATGCGTGTATTCTGTTATGTTTACTTCTGAGTACTTATTCCGCTGCAAGTAGTTCTTCGCTAAGGAATTTCCTCACTAGCAAATTCCTCAGTGAAGAATTCATAAAAATCGCCTATTCACCCCCCCCCCCCTCTAGTCGATATAATGCACTTTAAATTGGTATCAGAGTAAGGTACTCCCTTGTTATGTGTGATTTTGGTTTAACCGCCTGGAGTTTTAGTTATGTCGACCGCAGGTATGATCAAGGTCTCTGCTGGGTGTCCTACCTTCAATGGTACGGACTACCCCTACTGGAAGAACAAGATGCGCATGCATCTTGAGGCAATTGATAACGATCTCTGGTATGTTGTGGAAAATGGTGTTCCCTCTGTCTCACCCTCATTGAACGCTACCGATGTGAAGAGATTCAAGCAATGCGATTCTCAAGAGAAGAATGTCATATGTGGCCATCTGAGCAAAGGACGGTATGGAAGAGTGAGTACTTTGGAAACTGCTAAGCTTATCGGGGATAGGCTGTCCAAAGTGAATGAAGGAGTATCAACTCAACGTGACTCTCGGGTTGATGTTCTTCGCAATATCTTCAACCGCTTCAAAAGACTCGACAATGAAAACGTTCAGCAAACCTTCGATCGCCTCACTGACATCTCAAATGAGCTTCAAGCACTTGGTGCCACTGACATCACCGACCATGAGGTGGTGAAGAAATTGCTGAGATCACTTGATTCCTCATTTGATACTCTGGCATTGATGATACAAGAGCGTGCTGATTACAAGTCACTTGACCCCGCTGATATCCTCGAGAGGCTAAACACTCATGAGTTCCAGCTTGCTGAAAAGAGAGATCTCTATGGTTCGAGCTATGGTAGATCACGTGCACTGAAGGCCAAGGTAGTATCTGAGTCCGAAGATGAAGACTCTGGTAGCAGCCTTGGTGACCCTGAAGAACTGAGTCATGATCTAGCACTGCTCGTGAAGAAATTCCAGAAGTTCTCAAGACGTGGTCGCTTTGGAAAACCTTCAAGGAGCAATGATTCCTCATCCAGTGACTACAAGAAGAGGTTTTGTCACAAGTGCAAGAAACCTGGACATTACATTCAAGATTGTCCTCAGTGGGAAAAGGAATCAAAGAAGAAGAAATACAAGGATTACAGTTCTGATGATGCGAAGAAAAAGAAGAAGTCCTCAAAATCTTCATCATCAAAATCCTCAAAGTCTTCATCCCACAAGAAGAGCAGCTCCGAGAAGGCTCGGGCATTCATTAGCAAGGAAATGGACTCTGAAGCTGAATCTGAGGAGCAAGAGGAAGAGGAGGCATCTGAGGACTCCGAGTTTGGTGTGGCGAGCCTAGCCCTCGCTACTGCATTCGTCAGCAAGTCTATCTTCAACCCTGAAGAAAATGACCTCACCAACAAGGCTGATGGAGGCAATGATGACTATGCTCCCACCTATTGCTTCATGGCAAAGGGTGCCAAGGTACCTAAATATACCTCCTCTGAGTCTAGTGAAGATGAATCTGATGAAAATCTTAAGCCCAGCTACTCTAAACTTGCTAAGATTGCTGTGAAACAACAAAAGGCTTTTGAAAAAGTTCAAAACATGCTAGACAAAAGTGATGATATGTTGGGTGAAGAAATGGATCGCACTAAAGCCTTAACTGAAAATCTTCAGAGACTTTAGACCAGGTTTGACAACCTTCAAGGTCATCATAACACTCTCTTGTCTGATCATGAGAAGCTTTCTTATGAATTTCTTCAAAGAAAGCAAGATCTTGAGAAGCTAAGACTGAGTTACGAAGATCTTTAGAAGGAGCGTGGTTCATTACTTGCTCAACAAATCAGCGCTGCTCAGGAAGAATTTTTTCCTCCATGTTTGAAATGCATTGAATGAGAATCTGCTAATTCTTCACTTGAATGTTCAAATGCTTCTAATGTTACAAATTCTTCACCTGCCTCTGCTATCACTAATTCCTCATCTGAGGACATTGCTAGTTTCACTAATGATGCAGGGCTGAAGGAATTGTACATGACAGGCATGTACAAAAGCCTCAAAGGGCATCAGACTCTTTGTGATGTCCTTAAAAAGCAGATCCTCAACAGGAACCCTAGGAAAGAGGGTATTGCCTTTGAGAGGAAACTCAATGCTGATGGTACATGTTGGAAGCCTGAGCAGTACCCCAAAACCTCATGGGTTGCTGCAAAGGGACCTCCAGTTGATCCATCTAATTTGTCTGGCTATACATGTGAATCTTCTCATTCTTCTGATGAGTCATTTGACTCCAACTATAAACTGTTCAAAAATCATAATGGTGAAGTATTTGCTAGATATGTTGGCACTAACTGCAGGAACGGTTCCCCTATGAAGAAAATCTGGGTTCCCAAAAGGTGCCTTGAAAGTCTTCAGGTGAATGTCCTCATGACACCACCTGTGAAGAATAGGAACCCCAGATCAAATTCTTCATATGGATCCAAGTCCTCATACAGACTAAATTCCTCACGTGGATCAAATTCCTCAAAAGGATCAAAGTCCTCATATGAACGTCATCGTGCTAACAACTCTGTTTCGCAGGGAAGAGCCAAGGGCTATGAATATGAGCATTACTCTTCTAATCATTATGTTCATAAGTCCTCGAAGAATTTCTCTGCTTATTCATATGCTTACCCTAACCCGTCTTATGTGAAACGGAATGGTTTGGCCTCTATGCCACCATTCTCATATGGAGCTCGCAGAGTGATGAACTCTTTGCCACCCCTTCAGATGTAGATGGTGAAGAAAAATAACTAATTTCTTCTGCAAGGTCAGGTCTCCAGACGCACTGTAACGTCTGAATAATTTGCTGGGGACCTGACAAAATGCCTGAAAGGACGCAGGCTAATCATGAAGAAATGAATTTTCATTTCTCACGTCCTCACACTGTTTTATCTGTCTTACTGCTTGATGAAATTGATCTGATGAATTTGATATCATATTGTTCATTGATGAAGTATATGAGTTCGTAAGCTGCACTAATTCATCTGCAGGATGATCAACCCAAAGCCACTGAGTGGGTCCTCGATAGTGGATGTACAAATCACATGACTGGTGATAAGAATCTATTGGTGGATGCTCCCTTATCACCATCGCATCTGAAGCATATCATCTTTGCTGACAAAGGCAAAAGTCAGGTATTGGGTCTAGGTAAGGTTACAATCACAAAGGATCGACACATGGACAAAGTCATGCTTGTTGAGTCCTTAGGATACAACCTTATGTCTGTCTCAATGCTTTGTGATCTTGATATGGTTGTTGTCTTTGGCAAGTATCGTTGTGTTGTGATTATGGAAGCTGACAATTCCAAAGTCTTCGAAGGCTTTAGGAGAGGAGACTTGTATATTGTCGGCGTTCTGGGAACGGGGGTCCCCAAACTTGCCTGCCTGCGACCTGCGGCGTGGCTCAAAGGGGGGGCCAGCACGGCCCATCTTCATCAACACGGACCCAAGACCCTCGCGAGGGGCCAAGCCTCGCGGGGTGGACGACATGGAGCTTCTTCAGGCACGGCCTCATCAGGCTGGCTCACGAGGAGGCGGAGAGATCAAGGCGGGGTACCTCACGAGGTGCACGTGACGCAAGCCATGACGACCAAGGGCGCCAGGCGGGCGCCAGCCCGCGCAGTGTCCTCCTTTCCTCTTTGGTGCAAAGGGAGAAAGCGCAGGCGAGAGCATTAAGCAAAGGCACCCGTTTCGGTGCAACGAGACCAAGACCAGCCCAATGGCAGGGAGGAAGTCATTGTGGAGCCCAAGCCAGCGTCACCACCAGAGCCTTTGGCAGGCGAGGACCAACTTTAGTCAGAATAAGTGTACCAGATGTTCCCCTTCAAAATGGCCAATTGTTGGCGCCCTTCCCGCTCAATATTTGGGAAGAGGCCCAGGGCCTTTGCCTATAAATAGGACTAGCCACCCCCAGGGTAGAGGCAGACAGACAGATAGAGAAGCCAGGACCGGCCAACCCAGAAACAAGCTGGGATCGGATTGAGTAGCATCACACACACACACATAGAGAGAGAGAGAGAGAGAGAGAAGGGTGACTGAACTCCTCCCAGCAGTTCATCGCCCCAGCCAAGAACAGACCCTCGCGAGGCTGTTCTTCCTTGTATTGCTCATCATCATTAGCCCAAGAGGCAATCCACCACACCACAAACTAGAGTAGGGTATTACACCACAATGGTGGCCCGAACTAGTATAAACCCTGTGTCTCTTGTGTTGTTCTTTCCATAGATCTTAGCGAGGCGGTGGGGTGCAGGTAGGTAGAAGGCGAAATCTCCGCGCGCACCCCAGTGTTCGAACCTCAAGGGTCTGCCGGAACCCAAAATCTGACATTTGGCGCGCCAGGTAGGGGTACGCCGGAATACGTCTTCCACCGCCCCGTTCTCCTCCGACCATCGCGTGCATGTCTGACGCTCGTCGGGCCCGCACCGAGCGCCGAGCCGCTCTCGCTTCCCGCATCGCCCAGACAGCTCCTGTCGGCGGGCGTCCTCGCCGTTCCCCGTCACCTGCCGTCAACGCCGCCACCAGCCCGACGGGGAACGAGCAGCAAGCGTCGTCTCAGCATCCGTCTGTGCGGCAAGACGGCCGCACCGCTACTCCCTCGCTCACCCCAGCTGGTTCTTCGTCCCACGCGCTCCGCGCACCCATGGAGGCTCGAGCTGCGCTCATCGCGGCAAACGAGTTCCTGTGCTACCGTCCCGTCGATGACGTCTACGAAGAATGGCTCGACCGCGTCGCCGAGCTCGTCCGTGCCGCAGGGGGCTCTCCTGCGTCGTCCGCTCCGCTGCACCGCACCCCGCCCCGCATGGGCGACGAAGCTCCGGGGGCGCCCCAGCCGCCTCCTCCTCAAGAAGGCGCCCTAGCTCCAAGGCGCGTGGCCCCTAGGCGGAACCCACTCCGTCAGGTGCCAGCGCGGCAAGAGCAGAGCTGCCAAGAAGTCCCTCACCTGCAAGAAGCTGCGCGGGCGCTCCCTGCTCCAGCACGTCACGACCATGCTCCTGCTCCCGCACGTCAAGACCCCACGCTGCTCCCAGCTGCAGCGCATGGGGACCTGCAAGACCAAGCTCTCCGTCACCCAAGGCCTCCCGTGGCCACCGCAGGCTGCCATGCCTTCACCACCGAGCTACACAGCGTCGCGTGGCCCGGCAAGTTCAAGCCAGACCTGCCTCCTCGTTACGACGGCACGGCCGACCCTGCGGAGTTCCTCCAGCTCTATGAGCTGGGCATCGAAGCTGCCAACAGAGACGAGAAGGTCATGGCGAACTAGTTTCCCATGGCGCTCAAGGACGGGGCCCGCACCTGGCTCCTGAACCTGGCTCCAGGCACGATCTCCTCCTGGGACGAGATGCGCACCCGCTTCATCGCCAACTTCCAAGGTACTCGCGACCGGCCACACGCCGTGAGTGACATGCGCCGCATCAAGCAACAACCCGGAGAGACCCTGCAGAAGTACAACCAGCGCTTCAACAACGCACGCCTCAAGATTCCCAAGGTGACCGAGGAGGCCATCATCTCAGCCTTCCCCGACGGCGTGCGCGACGTCAAGATGAAGGAGGAGTTGGCGATGCATGAAGACCTGTGCACTTCCTTGGAGCTATTCAACTTGGCGACCAAGTGCGCCAGGGCTGAGGAAGGGCGTCTCTCCCTCCTCGAGCTGCCTGCTGCAGACCCAGAAGAGAAGAAGCCCAAGGCCAAGGATGTGAAGCGCAAGGGGGCTGCCGTGCTCGCGGCAGAACCAGACACCAAGCGGGGCAGAGATCAGCCCGAATCTTCCAAGGGTAGTCGGTACTGTGTGTACCACAACCTCCACACCCACAACACCAACGAATGTTAAGAGCTCCGAGCCATGCGAGAAGGAAGGGTCGGACGTCGTCCCGACCGCAGTGACCGGGGCTACGGTCGAGGAGGAGGAAGGAACGCAGGACGCTGGGAAGACCGCGGCCCGCGCCAGGGGTCGCGCGATCGACCTCGCGAGGATCGCTGGCAAGACCCGCCTCGCGAGGGAGACTGGAGGGATCAACCTCGCGAGGATCGCCCGCAAGGCAACGCAGGCCTCCCTCCGCTGCCATCGTAGCCAAGGAGAAACGAGGACCGCCATCAGGACGAGGGGGCTGGGGGCTTCCAGGAGCCGCGCGCGATCGCCTGCATCCTGGGTGGGGCTCAAGCCCCAGCCTCTCAGTGCATCTTCAAGTAGTTCGCCCGCGAAGTGAATGCAGTACTCCCCAAGCTCGAAGCCACGTGCCCTCTCAGGTGGTCGGCGTGCGCCATCACGTTCAGCTCAGCGGATCAGCTCAAGTGTGCGGCCACAACCGGAGTCCTCCCGATGCTTTGTTCCCCAGTCATCAGCAACGTGCTGGTCACCAGGACCCTCATCGATGGCGGGGCAGGGCTCAACGTCCTGTCCGTGGAAACATTCAACAATCTCCAAGTTCCCTACAACCAGCTTCAGCCAACCAAGCCTTTCTCCGGAGTCACCGACGGCTCCACGGTCCCGATTGGGCAGGTCCGCCTCCCTGTCACCTTCAAGGCACGCGACGACTACCGCACCGAGCTCATCGACTTCGACGTCGCTCACATTCGCCTGCCGTACAACGCCATCCTTGGGTACCCAGCGCTGGCCAAGTTCATGGCCGTAACTCACCACGGCTACAACATCCTCAAGATGCCAGGAAGTGGCGGAGTCATCACAGTGCCCTGTGAAGAGAAGGACGCGGTGTGTTCCCTGGAACGAGCCTTTCAGGCCGCATCACTGGAAGACCCGGATCGCGGAAGCAGGAGGCTTCCCAAGACCACCCCCAAGAAGAAGAAGACATTGTCCAGCCCGGCCCCTCAGGAGGCAGGCCCCTCAGGGCCCGCACCTGCCCAGGGGGAACCTCCTTCCATCGCATAGGAAAGCGCGCCCGGCGCCCTCCTTAGGTAGGGCTCGGGGGCTCTCCCCTGGAGGGCCACCGACCTGGCTAAGGTCACGAGGGAGGTGCCTGGGCACCACATGGAGGCGTGTTTCGAAGCACGTTTCCCTTAAGAAGGACTAAGGCAAGGAGGGCCAGACCCTCAGGAGTTCGTCAGCAAGGCCATTCAGGAGCTACGGGAGTCAAGAGTCATGAGAGGTGGCCGCCGCCTACCAGCTGTGGCTCCCCATCCAGGCGAGGATGGTGGGCTGCACGTCTGCATCGACATACCAGGGCTCAATCAAGTCGCCTCTCTGGAGCGCATCTGGCCCTCGCGAGTGGGGCGCTGTGAAGGTCCACCCCACAGCTACGTTCGCATGCCTTATGGCTTGCCGAATGCGGCTGCCACGTACCAGCGCCTCATGAGGGGCATCATGGAGGCTCAAGAGGCCAGGCGTTCCGCAGCCTTGGCGGAGATGGAGATGGTCCGCAAGGAGCCACCATCACCTCCGGAGCCTCCCGAGGCCCCTGGGCCTGGGGGCTCGTGAGGATCGGCTTCCGCAGCCCACCGAGTCTGCTACACCAACACTCCTTCGTCCTCAACATCATCAGGTGACATCTTTCAAGTTTCATTTCTAGCTCGGAGTGCCCCCCAGGGCTGCATTATTCCCAGGCCGCGTGGGTCCGTCCCTGCGGCATGTATCCCTTTTATTTCATGTTGTTAGCTTACTTTGTTGGGGGCGCCCCTCGGGCTGCATCATCCCCAAGTCGCTCGGGCCAGACCCAGCGGCATGTATCCCTTTTGCGTTTATTTCTGGCTATGTGTTCGACCCACCATGCTTGATTATTTGATGCCGGTCCACGGCACCTCTTCTTATCCATGCCGACCACTTGCACGTTAAAGGGGGGGTACCTGAGAATCGCGACTCAGGGCTCTTACTGGCTCTCCAGCCCTCACCCTCTGACCTTGTCCACGGCATCACGACCTGGCATACCAGCGATGGCTGAGACCAGCTCGAGGGCTGGGACCCGAGGACGTAGAGTGCAGGCATCTAACCAAATTTGCAGGAACACATCACAAGATAAGGCCCAGTGCCAGGCGCAACCCGCCTAGAGGTAGGGCCCCGTGAGTCCCGCGCTGGCTCACGGGTGCCCAAATACACCTCGCCAGGCCCTGCCGTGTCAGCCACGTGTCAGGGCGGGGCTGTACACGCCCCGGGGGCTCCTCCCGGAGGGGAGCCCCCTCCCACGTACCAGTGGAAGCACAATGCTCCGCGCTGGCTAACGACACTGCCGAGGAGCGGCTATGCCCGTACACATACGGAAGCGCTATGCTCCACGCTGGTGATAAACAATTGAGGGTGGCCCCCGGGCCGCATCAACCTCAGGGAGCCCAGAGCTCAGTGTCTAGCCTCATCGTAACGCCTCCCCTCGGGAGTGCCGCGCGAGGGGGCTGGGCACGGGGGCTGCGCCTGGGTCACGCCCAGACGCACGCCACCCAGCCAGCCCTCCCCCCCCCCCAGGCCTGGTTCGTCGCGCGTCTCTCCCCGAGCGGAGCCAAGGTATGAAGGCCGTTTGAGCGTCAAGGGGGACTCCTGAGCATCGCGACTCAGGAGCCTAACTGGTCACGTAGCCCCTCACTCCTTAGTTCCGAAAGGCTAACGGCGGTTGAGGTATGCGCGCGGCCGTTCTCTGCAGACGTAGAATGGTAGATCCACCCACATCTCACCTTCCTACTTGCTGATCATGCGCCAAGGGGGACTCCTGAGCATCGCGACTCAGGAGCTTAACTTGTCACGTATCCCCTCACTCCTTGGTCCCGTCCTGGTTTCCGGTCGGGGCTAACGGCGGCTGAGGTATGCGCGGGGCTGGGCTCTGCCGGCGTAGAACATAAGCAGGTAGGAAGGAAAAGCGTAAATTTCAAGGAATTCAAAAGCAAATATTATAGTCCACACTGTTATCTCAATGCCAAATGCAAGTTTAAACGCCTCCCTGAGGCATGATACATGTGCAGGAATTAAAGGCAGGACAGGAGCCACAACGGAATCACTTGTCGGCGGTGGAGCAGCACGGAGTGGGTTCGCCTCATGGAGCAGCAGGGTCGGCAGCACCTCGCTTCGGCTTGGTGCTCAAGGCCCGGAACTTCCGGAGCAGAGCCTCCGCGCGACCCTTCACGGCCTCGGCAGCGGCAGCGGCACGCTCGCCGCTTGCTGGCTCCAGCAGGCTGTTGAGGTCGACGCTGGGATCGCGAAGGTAAATGTGGGTGAGGACCCGCGTCAGCGCTGCAGAAGACAGGACACGCGCCTCGGCCTCGGCCGTGGGGCCAAGGCCAAGGGCGACATCTTCAAGACCGCGAACCAGGAAGGGAAGTAGCTTGGCGGGGCCATCCTCGCCGCCAGCCAGCGGGCTCTCCAGGCCGCTGTCGTAAAGCGTCCTCAGCGAGGAGCGAGCCTTCGCCTCCATCTCCGCGAAGGCCACGCGGTCCTCGGCAAGAACATGGGCCTTGTTGTCCAGCTCGACCTTCCTCGCCCCCGACTCCTGCTCCAGCGCGCCTAGGCGGTCACGGCGCTTCCTGAGCTTGGCCTCCCGGGCCTTGACGGCCGCCTCGCGAGACTTCACGCCTTCTTCCTGCTCTTGGCGAAGGCGGGCCTCTTTCGCGAGCTGGTCTAGCAGGCCTTGTAGCTCGTCCTCCAGCACCTTGCAGCGACCGTGGACGTCGACCACCTCCCCCAGGGCTGCGTCATGAGCAGCCTTCGCCTCAAGGACGGCCTGCCTCTCCCCATCGCAAGCCGTCGAGGCCTGGACCAGCGCCGCCCGAGTCGAAGCGTCGGAGCGAATCCATCCTGAAGCCAGCTCCAAGCGCCCGGCCACCAAGCGAGGGACGGCGCCAAGAAGATCCTGCCGCAGCCAGTCCAGCTCAGCAGTAGCACGATCCAGAACGGCAGGAGGAGTCGGAGAGACAGCAGTCGGTGGAGTAGGAGGAGAAGGCGGCAGCACGACCATAGCATCCTGAGGCGGAGCCTGCTGCACCCCAATGGCTGTACTGGCGGCAGCAGGCAAAGGCACCTCGGGAGTCACTTGGGCCATGGGGGCTGAGCTCGCCCCAGCCGGCTCAGCCAGGTCTCGCTAGGACGACCGGGCAGGAGAAGCCCGTGCATCACGGTCACCTTCCTTCGCGGGCAGAGGCGCTGCCACGGATGGAACCTCAGGAGCTCCCTTCGGCTTCTTTGCTTCGGGCGCCAGCCTATCCAAGAGATGCGGACATCAAGCCTCAGCAGCAGAAAAAGAAATAAAGACAAGAATCAAGCGCTTACGGGTCATCGCCAGTGAGCTCAAGCGGCCTCCGGCCAAATTTGAAGCCCGAAAGCCGGCTGGAAGGGTCAACCACGGGAAGCTCGGGAGCGGAAGGCGCGTCTGCGGTCCGCCTTGGGGCCAGGGCAGACCCGCGGGAGATCAGCCCGGTCATGTCCTTCTTCAGGATCGGGGGCAAGCTCCCGCCGCCCTGCTCATCATCATCCTCATCGTCATCGCTCGGAGAGAGGCGGAGAACGCGGGACCTGCGCCGGAGGAGGGGAGCCCTCGACTCTCCGTCAGTCGCCTCGGAGTCAGGCCCTTTTTCCCGCTCCCCTCCTTCCTCCTCTTCGCTGGAGTCGTCGGAGGACACGTCCACCGGTCCCTCGGGAGCTTCCGTGGGCACGGGCCCGTCCCCGTTGAAGACGGGCATGGACTCCACTACCTGCTCCCAGTCGTCGCGGAGGAACAAGGGCGTAGGAGCACCCTCCAACCTCGCCACATCGCCCCCGACAAGAGATTGGAGGACCGCAGCTAGATCTTCGTCGGCCAAGGCCGCGGGGCTCGGATGGGGCCTCCACATCGGAAGTGAGTATTGCCGAAGCGGAGCCAGCTGGTGCTCCAGGAATTCCCTCAGCAGCGACGCGCCGGTCAGCTTCGCCGCCGCCATGTTGACCGGCCTCAGATCCGCGTCCATCTTCTCCAACACCAGCTTCGCGCGGGGGTCCGCGAGCTCCGCTCAACCCCAATCGCTAGAGCTCGTAGCTTGCTCTGTGGGCAAGATCAGCCGAGGGTGGATGCGCCCAGCATCTGCCAAGACCCACTTGCTCCTGAAGCCCTCAATCCTTTTCCCGGGGTTCGAAATGGCAATGGCACCACCGTACGCGATGAAGCTCGCGCACGCGGAAGCAGGACCGCGAGAGGTCCGGAGGTAGAAGTAGTGGCGCAGCAAGGCCACTGAGGGCTGCACCCCTACATGAGCCTCACAGTAATAGGCGAAGATTGCCAGGAGAAGGACGGAGTTGGGGTGGAGATGCAGAGCCTGTAGCTTATAATGGCGGAGGACAGAGAAGAAGAACTCGGAGAAGGGAGGCACCAGGCCAGCAGCAATGGCGCTTACAAAGAACGGATAGAAGGTGCTCCCTTGGCCCTCAGGGGTGGCGGAGCCAGCCTTGAACACCTTCGCCCCGTCGATGCCCTGCGCCGCCGCCATCCGGCGCAACCGGGCAAGGCTCGCCTCCGACACGTTCGGCGAGTCCAGGGCAGACGAGTACCAAGCTCCGGTCGGGGACTAACGAGGCGCCATGGCTTCCTAGGTCGCGCGGTCGAAGTAGATCTGGAAATTTTGGAGGAAGGAAGGAGAAGCGCAAGAAAGGGGATCTGAGCAGCAACCGGAGAAAGCAAAAAAAGCAAAGCCTAGGCAGATGCCGCTCCTTTATCAACTCGCGCGGTTGCTGAGGCGCTCACGTCCAATCAACCGCCACACGGCGCCCAAGGCCGCAGGCTGTTAGGGCCCGCGGCGCTACACCCTTGCCCTTTCGCCTCGCTGCACGGCCAAGTCCGGGCGCGCCTTGGGCCCAGGGACTACTGTCGGCGTTCTGGGAACGGGGGTCCCCAGATTTGCCTGCCTGCGACCTGCATCGTGGCTCAAAGGGGGGCCCAGCACGGCCCATCTTCATCAACACGGACCCAAGCCCCTCGCGAGGGGCCAAGCCTCGCGGGGTGGACGACACGGAGCTTCTTCAGGCACGGCCTCATCAGGCTGGCTCGCGAGGAGGCAGAGAGATCAAGGCGGGGTACCTCACGAGGTGCCCGTGATGCAAGCCATGGCGACCAAGGGCGCCAGGCGGGCGCCAGCCCGCGCAGTGTCCTCCTTTCCTCTTTGGTGCAAAGGGAGCAAGCGCAGGCGAGAGCATCAAGCAAAGGCACCCGTTTCGGTGCAACGAGACCAAGACCAGCCCAACGGCAGGGAGGAAGTCATTGTGGAGCCCAAGCCAGCGTCACCACCAGAGCCTTTGGCAGGCGAGGACCAACTTTAGTCAGGATAAGTGTACCAGATGTTCCCCTTCAAAATGGCCAATTGTTGGCGCCCTTCCCGCTCAATATTTGGGAAGAGGGCCTTTGCCCATAAATAGGACTAGCCACCCCCAGGGTAGAGGCAGACAGACAGATAGAGAAGCCAAGACCGGCCAACCCAGAAACAAGCTAGGATCGGATTGAGTAGCATCACACACAAAGAGAGAGAAGGGTGACTGAACTCCTCCCAGTAGTTCATCGCCCCAGCCAAGAACAGACCCTCGCGAGGCTGTTCTTCCTTGTATTGCTCATCATCATCAGCCCAAGAGGCAATCCACCACACCACAAACTAGAGTAGGGTATTACACCACAATGGTGGACCGAACTAGTATAAACCATGTGTCTCTTGTGTTGTTCTTTCCATAGCTTAGATCTTAGCGAGGCGGTGGGGTGCAGGTAGGTAGAAGGCGAAATCTCCGTGTGCACCCCAGTGTTCGAACCTCAAGGGTCTGCCGGAACCCGAAATCCGACATATATTGTTGATTTCTCTGCAGATTCACAACCAGCTGTGTGCCTACTTGCAAAAGCTTCAGAAGGATGGCTATGGCATCGACGACTTGGTCATGTAGGCATGAGGAATTTGCACGCGCTTGCAAAGAAGAAGCATGTCATTGGCATTGAGAATGTCAAATTCCTCAAGGATCACTTATGCGGATCTTGTGAAGCTGGAAAGATGACCAAGGCCAAGCATCCAGCAAAGACTATCATGACCACTACTCGTCCATTTGAATTGCTTCACATGGATCTCTTTGGTCCTAATCACTACTCTTCTGTTTCAAATGAAGCATCTCAATATGGCTTTGTTATTGTTGATGATTATTCTCGTTACACATGGGTACACCTTGTTACTTACAAACATGAAGTGCAAGAAGTCTTCAAACGATTTTCCTCGAGGGATTCAACCAACTTTGGTGTGAAGATCAAGCACATCAGAAGTGACAATGGCACTGAGTTCAAGAATTCGGGTCTCGATGACTATCTTGATGAACTTGGTATTACTCATGAGTTATTTGCTCCTTATACTCCTCAACAGAATGGCGTCGTGGAGCGCAAGAATAGGACTCTTGCTGAGATGGCTCGCACTATGCTCGATGAGTACAAAACGCCTCATCGTTTCTGGGATGATGCAATTGATACTGCGTGCCACATCATCAATAGAGTATATCTTCACAAATTCTTCAAGAAGACTGCCTATGAACTCCTCACTGACAAGAAACCCAATGTGAGTTATTTCAAAGTCTTCGATGCTAAATGCTGGATTAGAGATGCTCACCATAACTCAAAATTTGCACCGAAAGCACATGAAGGCTTTATGCTTGGTTACGGAAAGGACTCGCACACCTACAGAGTCTTCAACAACGTTCTTCACAAGGTTGTTGAAACTGTAGATGTGCGGTTCGATGAAACTAATGGCTCACAAAGAGAGCACCTACCTTCTGTGATAGATGAACCAGCACCTGAGGATTCTATCAAGCTCAAGGCTACTGAGGATGTCGTTCCTACTGAAGAATCTGGTGAAGAATTCATTCCAGAACGTGAAGAACGTCGAGCTGATGCACCTGAGGAAACTGCTGAAGAAAATGGTGCTGAAGAAAATGCTGAGCAAATTCCTCAACAACAACCAGCTCATCCTCGCGTTGCAAAAGAAGTGCAAGTGGAGAAGATCATCGATGACATCAAAGCACCAGGTACTCTCACATGCTCAAAAGCTTCACACTTATCTAACTTTTGTGGGCACTATGCTTTTATCTCTATCACAGAGCCCACTAAGGTAGATGAAGCATTTCTGGAGCCTGAGTGGATTTAGGCCATGCAAGAAGAATTACATCAGTTCAAGCTCAACAACGTCTGGGAACTGGTCAACCATCCAGATCCTCGCAAGCATAATATCATTGGCACAAAATGGATTTACCGCAACAAGCAAGATGAAAACGGCCTTGTGGTGAGGAATAAGGCTCGTCTAGTAGCTCAAGGCTACACACAGGTTGAAGGAATTGATTTTGATGAAACTTTTGCACTTGTTGCTAGACTTGAGGCTATTTGCATATTACTTGCTTATGCTAACCATCATGATATCATCTTATATCAAATGGATGTGAAAATTGCATTCCTCAATGGTAAGCTTGAGGAAGAAGTATATGTTGCTCAACCCCCAGGTTTTGAAGATCCAAAGAATCCTGACAAAGTCTTCAGACTCAATAAGGCCCTCTATGGCCTCAAGCAGGCCCCACAGGCGTGGTATGATACTTTGAAGGAATTCTTCATGAAGAATGGCTTCATACCTAGTTCACTCGATCCTACTCTCTTTACTAAATCTTATGATGGTGAACTGTTTGTGTGCCAAATATATGTTGATGATATTATCTTTGGTTGTACTGACCAACGTTATAGTGATGAATTTGCCTGTATGATGAGTGAAGAATATCAAATGTCTATGATGGGAGAGTTGAAATTCTTCTTAGGTCTTCAAATTCGTCAACAGCGCAATGGCATATTCATATCTCAGGAGAAATACCTCAAGGATGTCCTGAAGAAATTTGGCATGCAAGATTGCAAAGGCATCAAAATTCCTATGCCCACAAATGGTCATCTGTGCACTGATGAAAATGGTATTAACTTCGATCATAAGGTATACCGCTCCATGATTGGTTCTTTATTGTACTTATGGGCATCTAGGCCAGATATAATGCTTAGTGTTTGCATGTGTGCCCAATTTCAAGCTGCACCGAAGGAATCACACCATAAGGTTGTGAAGCATATTCTTCGATATCTAGCTCACACACCAACACTAGGACTATGGTATCCCAAGGGCTCGGATTTTTCTCTCATTGGATATTCTGACTCTGACTATGCTGGTGATCGTGTGGACCGTAAGTCAACATCTGGTACATGTCATTTCCTCGGAAGATCCTTGGTCTGTTGGTCATCGAAGAACAGAACTGTGTATCACTTTCTACTGTTGAAGCTGAGTACATTGATGTTGGTTCTTGCTGTGCTCAACTGCTATGGATGAAGCAAGCACTCAAGGACTATGGCATCAACGTGAAGAATGTGCCTCTCCTCTGTGACAATGAGAGTGCCATCAAGATTGCTCACAACCCAGTTCAGCACTCAAAGACAAAGCACATTCATATTCGTCATCATTTTCTTCGCGATCATGTGTTGAAGAGCGACATTTCTATTGAGCATGTGAAGACTGAAGAACAGCTAGCCGATATATTCACGAAGCCCTTGGATGAGAAGAGATTTAGCAAGTTGCGGTGTGAGCTAAATATCTTAGAATCTTCGAATGTACTTTGGAAAGGCACTCATCCTAACACTTATGCAAAATTGATGACTTAGATGTGCAACACATGAAGAAACGTTTTCTTCAATCAATGAAGAATAACACTCTAAGTGTGAAGAAATTAACGAAGAATTTGATTCTTAGAACCCTACGACAATTGTATGCGGTGTCTGAAATCATCATTCTTATATGGTGGGTCACGCCACCACAAAAGTTGAAAATCTTCAATTTGAGTTTTTCCTCAGTTTTTGAAATTCCTCAGTTGTTCAAATTCTTCAACTTTGCAAAATCTTCACTTGTTCCATCATTTTTCTTCATTGACTATATATATATATGAGTTTATGTCCTCTACAACATTCACTTATGACTATTTCTTCAAGTTGGTTTTTCTACTAAGTGAATGTGATCGGACCCTTCCCCCTCTATGCTATACTCAATCCAATCTATTCACAAATTCTTCATGTTTGTTCTATTTGAAACTCGTTCAAAATCTTCACTGTGTCCTTGTCAGCTGAAGAATTTGCGAACAGAACGTTAAAACTAATCTTATCCAAATTTTCGGTTTTGCCGCTCAAACCGTTCCGCATCCCATGATGCATTTTTCTATTCACCCACGATCTTACACGATCTCCACCTCTCAGTACGAGGGTGACACATGTCGTGCGAAGGAGAAGGGTCAGGGGCACATTCGTCCCAAATCTTCGGGCGAACAGTTTTTCACTGCCACTATAAATACCCCCTCACCCCTTCCTCACTTCCTTTACTCCGCTCGCTCTCTCTCTCCCGCTCGAGCTTCCCAAACCCTAGCGCCGCCGCTACTCCATCGTCGCCGGTGAGGAAGAGCTTTACTGCCTCGACCTCGTCGCCGTCGTACTCGCGCCGGCCACGAAAATCTTCACTCCGCCGCCATCGTAGCCGCCTTCCTCCGCCGAGTTAGGGCGTTGAAGATCTACACCGATGAACTTCACTGTTTCACCTCACTGTTCATCGTGTTCTTCATTCAGGGTAATTAAAAGTTACTTTTACTGCCCTCTTTGATTCGAAATTTTTCTACAAAATCTTCAAAGGTGTTTTTATTCCTAAAATCCTCACACACAAAACACCTCACAAGTCTTCTGTTCTTGATTCATTTCTCTAATCATTATTTTCTTCAAGATTCCTCAGTTTTGTGGATCTTCCATCTATACAACTCTGGAACCTAAGACAAAGCACGCTTAGTGAAATTCTTCAGGACTCATCTGGTGAAATTCCTCAAACTTGTTCCTTTTGAAAAACCTTCTGAGAATGCATATGACCTCTCCAAATTCCTCGCAACTATACTCTATTCACAGGTACTCATGTCCGCTGCTGAATCACTAGGTTCTCATCAACTTAACTCATTTGCAGCGTTCCTCGAAGAGAAATTGCATACTTCTTCAAAGAATTCAATTGTTCAAATTCCTCAGCTGAAGAATATGGCAGAAGGTAAGAAGCCACAGAAAGGAGGAAAGAAACCTGTGTCATGACTGCTTTTGAAATCCCTGAGGATATCTATGTTGAGTACTGCACACCTGATGAGGCCAAGTTTGGCAAAGAAAACAAAAATCAGCGCAAGGTGTGCATTCAGAGGATAGAAAGGAGATGGGCAAGAGAATGGAGGGAGTACAGATATGTTACTCCAAAGTATATGAAGAAATTCGCTCTCAACCCTCCATGCCCAAGACTTCCACTAGCACCTGGCCAAGTAGCAGATCCCACCAGCATCAAACGCGGTGAGGACTTTCCTGAAGAATGGGCCAAGCGCCAAGCCAAGTTGGCTAGACAAGCCAGAGAAGCAGTGAGGAAATTTAATGAAGACTCTGCTGCTGCTGCTGCTGCCACTGAGGCCTCTGTCAAGCCGAGGAAATCTATGCAAAAGAAGCCTGCTCGTAAGCCAAGTGCTTCACCAACAGTGCCCTCATGGCCAAGTTCCTCAGCTGCGCCCTCACGGCCAGAAACTTCAAAATCTTCAAGACCAGTTCCTCAAGCTGCTCCTGCTCCTCCAAAATCCTCAGCACCTCCTCCAAAGTCCTCAGCTGCTCCGGCAAAGTCCTCAGCACCTGTGCATCTGGCCATGTGCCAAAGGACTGCAGGCATCTCTATTGCCTCTGGTGTCTCAGCAAGTTCCTCAGCTGCACCAAATTCTTCATCAGGCCCCACTCTGCTGAAGACCAAGGCAACTGTTGGACGAGGTCCTCGGCCAAGCCCTAAGAAGAAGCAAGTCGCCTTCCAAGTGCCGTCTGAAGAAGATGATGCTGATGATGAAGAACTTGCAGAAATCATCAGAGACAGACAAGAAAGGGCCGCTAGAGCCAAAGGCACACTTGTGCCACTGCTTTTGGATCCAAGGGCGATCCTCGATTACATTGATCTCTGGCACAAGGACCCAAACACTCCTATGCCAGACTTCAAGTTGACACATGTTCAGAATCACATGCTGACTCATTTCATCCAAGAGGAAAAATGGAAATATGATCAGGCCAGGCAGATCAAGAAGGCTCAGTACAAGAAGGAAAAGTTTCTGAAGACCAACGTTGTCAAAATGAAAACTAATGAACTCATCAAGATTCAGTCTGAAATCAAAACCCTCAGTGACAAATTCAACTCATACTATGCTGATTGGAAAGGAGCCAAAGTCAGGTTTGTAAAACTGACTGAGAAGTTCACCAATGTTGCAGCCCCATCGCAACAAGAAGTTCCTCAAGCTGAAGCTTCTTCTCAGCCCACTGAAGAACATGCCAGCACCGTCGATGACATTCAGGCTGCTGAAGAAAATGCTAGTTCTAGGGTTGATGACTCCATTCCAGCCGCTGAAGAAATTGCCAGGGCATCCACTAGTGGTGTGCCTGAAGAAACTGAAGAAGTCAGGGCAACTGCATCAGTTGCGCCTGAAGAAATTCAAATAGATTCCTCAGCTTCACCTGCACCTACACCAACTCCTATCCTTCCATCTACATCAGATGTGAAGAAGACCAAGGCTGCAGAGCGAGCTGCAGTGAAGAAAAGGAAAGCATCAAGTGCTTCAGAGTCTTCAGCTCCAAAGAAGATGAAGCCTATGACCAGCTCTTATGAAAATCCGATCGATGTTGTTCCGATTTCTACCATGCCATCAAAGGACCTTGTTCCTTTTGGTGAAGAATATGAGATCCCAAGCGGATCTGATGAAGAAACTCAATCTGCTGCTTTCTCAGAGTAGATTGATGAGGAAATTGAAGTGGATGCGATCCCTTCTACACCTGTTATATCCTCACCAATGCCTCAGTTCACAGCTGAAGAGGCTGGTGTTGAAGAATTGGATGATGAAGACATGGATATTGGAAGTACAACGCCAGTAATGAATGATGACTTTTGGGAAAGTCAACATCCAAATTCTCCACTCTTCACCCCACTACAACAAATTCCTCAGTCCCTTGCACCAACAGTTCAAATGGGCTCTGAAAAAACTCATCCCACCTTGTCTGTCCGTGAAGACATTCCAGCCACTAGTGCTAAAGAAACTACTGCTGCTGATAATGTGACAACACAGACTGCACCTGAAGAGGAACCAGAAATTCCTCAGCCTGAAGAACCTGAGCTCGCGATTCCTGAGGTCGTGATGCAACTCACTGACACCCCTCTGCCAAAGCCAAAGGATCCGTTCTCAAGGAAGCAAAATTTCAAGGCTAAAGACTTCTTTGGTGAGCATGTATTCTTCACTGACTACAACCCATATGATTCTGCTCGCATAAGGAAGAGGCGTTTCTGGACTGCTAGTCAAGCAAACTTCTATTCCTTAGTGCTTTTCAACAAAGACAAAGTCTTCAATCATGCACATATTCCTCACGTGGACATGGAGTCTCTGCCGTGCTTCGAGCCAGTCCTCAGTGTTCTTCACGATGCTGGGCTGCTAAACTTCTGCACTGACATCTGTGATTGGACTGAAGAACTCATTCTTCAGTTCTATGCAATGCTGCACATCACAGGCGACTCTGAAGATGTGAATTCATGGGTGCTGGACTGGATGACTGAGAACACTCATTACAAGGCACCAGCCTCTGAATTGCTTCGTGCCCTACCACTCAGTCCTCCCCTTGAAGGTGCACGTTGTGTCTACAGTGAGCCTGAGCTTACAAATCACTACATGCAAGTTTTGATAAAGCCTTTGAAGCCAGGGCAGGCCCCTCGAACCAAATTCCTCATCAAGGAATTACTATATGTGCCTCAGACTGTCTATCGCATTCTGACAAAGACAATGAGTCCTATCAAAGGCCACGACTCAAATGATGAAGAAGTCGTTGGCATCATGAAGAATCTGCTTTTCAACATCACTCATGGTGTTCCCGTCAACTTCCATGATTTCTTCATGAGGACTCTAGCCAATATTGCTATGTCACCATTTGAGCTGAAGCCTTATGCGCCTTGAATTATGAGATTCATCAGGACAAGGTCTTCACTCAACTACAAAGCTGACACTCTGAACCACTGCAGCTACTTGCCTCCAATTGAAGTCCTCAAACGGACATTTTCCTCACCTGATGACAAAGGCAAGGCAGCTGCTGTGGTAGATGAAGGCATTTGTCCATTGGATGGTCAATTTCGCAAGGCTGCATCCTATTCCACCAATGATGACTCTGCCACACATGACTCTGCCGCCAACAACTCTGCCAAGCACAATCCTCAAGCCACAGCACCCAGGGTGATGACTGATCGTGAGTTACTCCTCAGTCTTCATCGGAAGGTTGATCATAATCATAAATGGGTCAAGCGTCAGTTTGGTTCATTTCTTCACAACATGACCTCAACACACAATGCAGTGAAGAAAAATCAATACTACCTCCATGAAACCTTCAACCGTACCTGGGTTGTTCTGTCTCATGTCTACAGCGCTGCAGATCTGAAGAAAATGGGTCTCAAAGAAGAATTTGACTGGTCTGCACCTCCTCCGAAGAAATACAAGAAGGTCAAGGTTCCTTCTTTGGTGGCCAGCTCCTGTTCTTCATCGCGTGACACTGATGAAAATGAGGACTTGGACGACACAGTGGCAGGCCCTACTTCAACAATCGACCCCGACAACATTGGCGCTCCTTCATCAACTTGATTATCTTCAAGGGAGTTAGTCCTCAGTTTCGATCCTTTTGGTCATTCGATGACAAAGGGGGAGAAATTTGAGTTAGTCTTCAAGCGGGTCTACTATATGGGCGTTTTTTTGCTAAGTTACAACTCTCGTTCTTCTGAAACTTTTATTGGATCGAGTTGTAAACTTAAACCCGATGATGGTCTAATACTTCTGCTACGTTATTCTGCATGCTTATTCCTCGTTAATATTATTGCACGCATGTTGAATTACATCAGTCACCATATTTCATCATGCATTTCAAATTCTTCATATTATATGTCAAATGCGTGTATGAATTACAAGGTATAGGGGGAGATCTCCATGATTCAACTCTTCAAGTGTGCATTGCTTCAAAAGCAAATTCCTCACTATGCACATCTTCAGGGGGAATTCTTCTATATCTTGTAATCAAATTCCTCAATATCAGTATTTACACTTCATATGTTTATCCCCGTTGAAAACTTAACCTATATTGTCATTAATCACCAAAAAGGGGGAGATTGTAAGTGCATTTAGTGCCCCTTAGTGATTTTGGTGTATTGAAGACTTATAGGTTAAGGGACTAATGTGTTTATGAGTGTACACAGGTCTATAAGTCTATGAGGAGTTTGATATTTAGAGAGAAAGTCGACCCCTAAAAATGAAGTTCTTCGACTGAAGACTTTGGTATTCTGAAGACTTTCTAAAGACTTTGAAAGTGAAGAAATTGGTGTAACCTTGAAGACTTGGTATTCATTCGAGGAACATGAAGCGTGAAGACTTTTGTTTTCGTAGTTTCATTTTCTCTTTCTTGAGTCATAGGAAACACCGTACTGTTAAAGGGGGTCGAGGAAATACTAAGGAAAAATTTCCATGTGATGCTCAACTCAAAATCCTACACCTACCAATCCCTTCGAGTGAAGCCGTTGGAAATCTCATACAGTTCAGTCATATTCTTCAGTGACAGAGACGAAGTTCTTCTGGTCTCTGAGGAATTTGTTCTGACTGAGGAGTTAGGAATTCGCCAGTGCGAATTGCCTACACTATGAGGAACATGATAGCCCTGAGGAATTTGTACCTCAAATTTCCGACCATTGCTGTGCTACGCGCCAGCTGTTCCAAAATATCTTATCCATCCAACGGTCATATCATTGAAGGGCATTTATGTCTTATCATGTCGGGCTGCTCCCTAGGCTATAAATAGCTGCCCCTACAACCACTAGCTGGTTGGCTGCTCTGAGAGAAACTGACACTTGTCAATTGAGAGCATCCCATCCTCCGAGGACTTTGAGCGAAAATCATCAAGTGAGGAAAATCCAAGACCCAAACCCAAACACCTACAAACCCAAAGTGATTGAGCATCACTGAAGAGATTGATCCTGCATGGATCCGACGCTTGTTACCTTTGAAGACTGTGCTTCTTCCAGACGGTTAGGCGTCATGGTCTAGAGCATCCAAGAGGAATTGTGGATCGCCGAGTGACCGAGTTTGTGAAGGTTCGAAAGTCACCTGAAGACTTACCACGAGTGATTGGGTAAGGTTTGTGTGACCTTAGCTTAAGGGGAATACAGTGAGGACTAAGTGTCCTGGACTGTGTGTTCAAGACTAGGTGTCCGAGACTGTGTGTCCTCAGGTTTAAATACCTAGCCGCCCCAACCAGATGTACAACTGAGACATCAGTTGGAACTGGTCTACCAAATCATTGTCTTCACCAAGCCAACTGGTTCTATTTCCTCAACACTTTGATTTCCTCATTACTGTGTTGTGTGTCTGTTCATATCTGTGTTTGAAGACTTTGACTGAAGACTTTCTCAATTTCCTTAGTTCAATTTCTTCAGTCTGTTTGTCTTCTTCCTGTGCTATCTTGTGACTATGCTTCCTGTACTCTATGTTTGTCTTCATTTCATCATGATGACCATGTGTGTATTCTGTTATGTTTACTTCTGAGTACTTATTCTGCTGCAAGTAGTTCTTCGCTAAGGAATTTCCTCACTAGCAAATTCCTCAGTGAAGAATTCATAAAAATCGCCTATTCACCCCCCCCCCCCTCTAGTCGATATAACGCACTTTCAAGCCTCCATAGTAGCACAACCGGCCACGGGAGGCGGGAGCATGCGGCACGACCGGCGCTGCTTTGGACGGCTAGAGCAAGAAGACCAGAGGTTGAAGAAGCACTACGGCCGTTGGATGGACATCGTACGGTCACTAGAGCTAGAATCGTTCATATTGACTAAAGTTGACAAAGGCCCCCGTCCCACTCAACTTAGTAGGCCCACAAGTCAGCCTCCCACCATGGTGGGTCCCAGCTAGCAGGGGGAGTATTCATTATTTTGTGCGTAATAAGGAGGCACTTCCGGTGGGTTCGGGCTGACAGCGGGGGGGACGTTTTTTTCACGAAATACGCTGGCCCGTCCGGTGGGTCCCAGCAGTCAGGGGGCGAATCATTTTTTTCGCAAAACACGGTGGCTCGTCCGGTGGGTCCCCGCTGTCAGGTGAAGGAATAATTATTTTGCGCGTAATAAGGAGGCACTTCCTTGTGGCTGCCGTGGACCCAGCTGTCAGCCTCTCCACGTACATTCCATGTCTGATGGAAGTCGTTCCTTGACCACGTTGACCACGCCGCGTCGAGAGCACCAGGGCGGTGGACGACGGCGAGGCCTAGGAAGGGGACGACGCGGAGCCGAGGAAGACGCGGTAGTGGATGCACATGCAGAGAGGAGTACGAGGGTTCACTGGTTCAGCTGCGCTGCCGTCGCCGCAGAATACCAGGGGGTGTGGGTGAGTGGAGGGATGGCCTGGCCAGCGGTGGGAGTAGTAGGGGGCGGTGAGGCCTCCGCGGCAGCATAGCCGGCCACGGGAGGCAGGAGCAGGCGGCACGACCGGCGCTGCTTTGGGCGGCTGGAGCAAGAAGACCAGAGGTTGAAGAAGCACGACGGCCATTGGATGGACATCATACGGTCACTGTAGCTAGAATCGTTTATATTGACTAAGTTGACAAAGCCCTTGGTACGTCAACTTAGTAGGCCCACAGGTCAGCTTCCGAAACGGTGCGCCCCAGATGTCAGGGGGAGGAATCATTTTTTGGGCGGGTGAAGCTAGAATATCCGAGATTGAAGAAGAAGCACGGCATCCATTGGATGGACATCCAGCGGTCACTGCTGCTAGAACCGTGTATTGACTATAAGTTGACAAAGCCTTGCATACGCGTCAACTCTGTTTTTTAGGGGACGCGTCAACTTAGTAAGGCCAGAAGTGTGTGGCAGAGAATTTATAGCCCATTTGAGATTTGTAAGAATGTGTAGCCCATTTTTGAATTCTAATGGAATTTACTACAGCCCATTTACAGTTTGTTAAAAGTACAGCCCATTTCAACCAACCGTTCAAAACAGAATTCAATAAAATTTCCCACATTTTGATGGGATTCGAAATATTTTTATCCCGAAATTTCTAGTCAGATTAAATACAATTTCAATATAAATTTATATTACGTAAAAACCAACGAAACATTGCGCTCGCAACAATTAATGAAATTAAAATTTTCAATATCCAAAAATAATATTTTATAAAGTAATCACGTGTTTGGTGCATTTTTTTATAGTTGCTGCCTAGTTTTTATAATTACATCCCATTTATTATTTGTTAAAGCCCATTTTCTTGTTAAGCCTAATGCATCCCTCCTAGGAAAGATTTGCAGCCCGGCAGGACGGAGAATAACAACTTGACCTTGCCTGGGTATTCCTAAAAAAAGTATAGCTGGGCTAGCCATTTTCAACTTGAAAAAAATTAATATCTGGGCTGGATATCTGGCTTGGGCTAGACGGGCCACAACCCGCCCAGTTAATACCTGCAGCGATGTTTTCGTTATTGTTCAGAGGAGAAAAATTAATATCTGGGCTAAACATCGAAAAACTCTGCAGTGCTCACACCTCAAAAACACAAATACTGCTCGAGCTGCTTGGTCCCAGCTGTCGGCCGCTTCTTGTGCAATTATCTCGTTTATTGACTACTACATAGGTTGACAATGGTGTGGGACCGTGATGTCATGAAACCAGGAGGAAGCAAAATAAATTATAGTTATATATATAATAAGGAGGCACTTGCGTATGTGAGGCTATGGACCTAGTGGGTCCCCATTGTCATCCTCTCCAAGTAAAGTCATCTCCTCGCTCATGCGCGCTTTCCGCCTGAACAGTCAGCGCCGCCCACCCCGCTTCCCGGTGCAGGCGATTGCTCCGCCTTCAAACGACACAAGTGCCGTCCGTCCGTCCATCTGCCGCCCACATTAATGATACGCGGTTTCCGAGGCGGCTACTCCGGCGCCACACGTTCGTCCCTCCGCCTGCCCACCATTGCTATATAAACTGTTGCGCCGGCCATAGCCGCATTCATTCGCATTCGTTCCCTTTCTCCTATCCACACCACTACTGCCCACCATGGCTTCCTCGCGCTCCAGCGCTCTTCGGGACGGGCGGACGATGAACCACAAGGAGATGGCAGCCATTGCTGCCGACCGGCTGGCCGGCAGGCAGCCGGAGGACGACGATGTCCCAATGGAGAACATGGTAGTCGACGATCCGGCGCCAACCCCCTCCTCCGTGCCATCCTCGCCGGTGCATTGCACCATGACCATCGGCGAGGCCTGTGCCAATATATGGACAGGGTGAGGCAGATGCGTGAGGAGCAGTTCCGGGAGGCGCAGGACGACGCCGCCTACAACCACCATCTCTTCCAGGAGCACCTGCAGGCGGAGGAGCAGATCGCCGCGGAGCGGGCGGAGCAGGAGGCGCTGCTCGACTCGTACCGCTCCGCCCGCAAGGGCCGCCTCGAGCGCTGGCGGTACCACATACGGGTGGCGGAGGCTGCGGCCGCCTACAAAGAGGCTAGCAAAGAGGGCGATGAAGCGGGTGAGGCGCTGTTTGGCGAGACCGAGGACGAGGCAGAGGACAATGCCGGCTCCGACGAGTCCCCGCTCCGCTGGCGTCGATGAGGCCCTGCTCCGCCGAGGCCCCGTGGAGCCAACAACGAGGCAGAGGACACCACCGGCTCCGCCGAGGCCCCGTCCCGCCAACAACGAGGCAAAGGACATCGCCGGCTCAGCCGAGGCCCCACCCTGCCGGCAACGAGACTGAGGACATCGTCGGCTTCGCCGAGGCCCCGCCCCGCTGCCAACGAGGCTGCGCCACACAGAAAACAAGGAAGAGTAGAACACGGTAGGTCGCCGCCCTCGGGTCCAAGTAAGGCCACCGCTGCTACCCTCCGGTTGAAGCCAAGCTAGGCGGGTTGACCATTGACGGCCGGCTAGCTTCTTGGCAGCGACGTGGAGTCGGAGAGCTGCGCTGGAGAAGAACGCTGCTTCTACTTATCTGCTGGTGCAGTTGGCTGACTGACACGTGGGCCCAACAGGCCACATGTCAGTTACGAACTGCACCTGCAGTTAAGTCACTGAAGCTTCTGTTCGGCTCAGCGGGACACAGGTGGGTAGCTTCGGTTAATTAATTATACCTCTAGTGCACCCCTTTTTAGTTGAAGAATGTATGAAATGTAATGAAATCCGGCATGTTTATATGAAATCCGACCGTGTATGAATGAATTTATTTCGATTAGTTCAAATTCCTGTATCACTAGCATTGGATGAACATGCAAAACAATACGTACTAGCATTATTCCCAGGGTGATCACCTCGTTTGCAGCAGTTTCACATGTACTCACTCCGATCCTTTCTAGTCTGCATACAAGTTTTGTCTGCAGTCAAAGTATCTCTACTTTGACCAATCTTATACAAAAAAGTATGCACTTTCACAATGTGCAAAGTAAAAAGGAACAGAAGGAGTACAAAGAGTTTGAGCAGCTTTTTAGCGTTTCTGTAAATTGCAATCAAACACACAGACCTGGCAATTCATAGAGAACATTCAAAACAATCTATGATTATGCATCTTAGCGACTCACATGTCAGAGGCAATATTTACTTCACAACTAAAGAATAAAGAAAAAATTGATCGACGCTGCTGACAGCAAAGGGCGTCCCATTTGAAAATATCAAACGCATGTCTTGCTAAAATCAATGAGCAAAATTTGACAAGGTTGTCCCATTCCAAAATATCAAATGCCTATGATTGTGGAATGGGCCGGGTTTGCCATCAGTTCGGACATTGACATGGCACCTCGTGCTAAATAAACCAGCTGTTCTTTTTGTGCAGTTCCACCAGAATCAACCAAATTCGCGCGTAGCTTGTATGATTTCGCCCTTATATGTTGCAACGCCTTGAACTTATCGGCACCTCCTTTCTTGTGGTGGAAATGAATGATTCGATGTATTCATGAACATTTTGTGCAGTTCCCATTGAAATCAAGCTGAGCACCCCTGTTTGCACAAATACAAAAAAGTGATTAGTATAAAGCAAACTGTACTATGAATTGACAGTTTCAACAGGCACATACATGGTCCATGTAGAGCACACTTTTAGAAAAATGGAACTCACCAGAAAGAATCCTAGAACAACATTGTACTCGCGCATCACAGCAAAAAAATGGAGATTTGTCAGTCCTTCTGAGCTGAAGTTAGTTTGGTCTTGTGGGGAGTAATGTAACCATCCTTCAACTGCTCCTTCTGATGAGAAGATAGACAGGGCTTCTTCATCCTGGCATAATCGGAACTAGTCACTTCACGTACTCCATATTCTTCTTCAGAGGAAGATGATCCTGTTGTGCAAAGACAAGAGGACTACTAAATGCTAGCATCCCTGTTTTCTCGAAAAAAGGAAAGAAAATATTTAAAACAACACAGATGAAGCACTTCTCAAGGACAATACCACTTTTTCATGATAGTATCTAAATAGTAGCACAACACCAATAGAGATGACAAAGCTCAATCATATGGATGAAATCAGTGGGCGAGTACCAACCTTTGTCAGGAGGCTTATTGTGTAGAGCATACAGATGAAGCACTTCTCCGGAACCATCTGTTGCTATCTACGGTGGTGGCCACGCTTACTATATACTCCTCGATTAGTTTAATGTTTCCAACATCTTCTTGTGCAGTTCCACTAAAATATATGGTATCTTCAAAGAAGATCCCTGTTTGCACAAGTAGAGATAATTACAAATTACATTAAGAGTGGCATCAAATCAGTGGCAAAACAATTGCTCATTCCAGCCATAGCAATAAATTAAGATGCAAAACTATATCATTACTTGTGTCATCACAGTTCTAGTGCTTCATTGCAGCACCAGGAGTTGATTTTTGTTTTTCTTCCGCTTGTTCTTCCCCTTCATCACTTGGTTCAATAACAGACAAGCTTTGCCTTCAATGTAAGATTTGGCATGCCAATTAGGGAGCACAAGTATAGTACTAAACTTAATTTTCTAATGAAAGTGGCAAAATACAGGCCAGCAGTTGTGAAATATCCTTATCTTACCTCAATGGGATATTACGGTGCACATACAGATTGGAAGTCTTGTCTCCATTTGTGCAGTTCACTAAAATCAAGCAACATTATCGTACAAGCAGCACAACATATGAAAGCACACTGCAGAATCATGTGAAAGAAGGCTAGTACTGACCTCTCATGATGCGGAATTCAAACAACTCACAAGAAGAAGATCTGAACCAAATTCGCCCGGATAGGAAGTAAGATCTCCTCTTGTGCAGTTCCACTAAGATCAAGCAATCAAGCAACATTGTCGGTGTGACATTTTGGTTGAACTGCACAAAACACTGTTAAAACAAAAGTGTTTTGTGCAGTGCAACAAAAGGTCACAATGGCAACGAGGTGAAGTAGATAACCCTGTTTACACAGAGGTGCAAAGGAAACAATTAGTGGTCAATAACGGTGGATGACACAGAAGCCAACAAAAAGAAGCATCTGCCTTATCTAAATTGGAAAGAAAGCAAGACAGTAGCATTTCTCAAACGGTGGCATTGATTAATATTAACATAGAGATTATATTAACAATAAAATTTGTTAAACATGTAATTTGCTTTTAACTATGGCATTGCATCAATTTTCCGGCGGCATTATTAGAGGGTGTTTGTTTACATGGACATTTTGGTGTAGGGACTAAAAAAACTCCGTGTCAGTCCCATCTAAACCAAACAGGAGGGACTTTTAGGGACTAAAAGTGGGCATTTGGGACTAAAGAAAGAAGACCCTGAGGGAGTCTTTTTGGGACTTTTTCCAACAGTTGCCCCTGCCACGCATCGCACCTTGTCTCTATTAGTTCATTACTAGGGGTAACATGGTCTTTTAGCATGTCATTTAATAACCTCTAGTCCATGTTTAGTCCCTGGAACCAAGCAGGTAGGGACTAGGGAGTTTTTAACCAAACAGGGCCTTAGATTAACAACAGCTAATGAGTTGCATGGGGCAGTGGACGCACCAGCACCATGTGCATCTACCGATGTATTGTGGTCATGCACAGTCTGTTGCAACAAAGAACAAACAACCAAGGAGCATATTTGTGTTGGTCCCAGTTTTGTTATCTTTAGACACCTTTCCCTATGTGAGCGCAGCAAATCTAGTCCTGCTCAAACTCTACAGCCTTGTCCCTTCCTTTCCTTTTTGAACTAGTACTTTCGCCCCTTCCTTTCCTCTTTGAACCACGTCCTAGATTTATGCGATACAACTTTCCCCAGTACTTTCCCCCATTCCTTTCCTCTTTGAACCATGTCCTAGATTCATGCTATACAACTTTCCCCCTTCATTTCCTATTTGAACCACGTCCTAGATTCATGCTATATACAACTTTTCCCACTACTTTACCCCACTCCTTTCCTCTTTGAACCACGTCCTAGATTCATGGTATACATGCAGCTAGAGCAATGCATGTGGAGTAAGTAAATTATACCTTAAGGTTCTTGTGGCGTGGTTCGGTGGGCGACGGGACGGCGGCGAAGAAGAAGGGGTCGGAGGCCCTCCCGTGCCGCCGCTGGGTGGAAAGTGAACAGTTGCGCTGGTAGTCCCTCACCGACGGCGACAGCGTTAAGCCTCCTTCCCTTCCCGACGGACGGATCCTGCCGGCTCTTTGCGCAGCAGTGAGGGGAGAGAGAGGCCAACAAAGTCTTGTTTAGATCTGGAGAGGGCGAGAGAGTGTGAAGAGAGAAACTACAAGCGTTGAGGCTCCAGCGGGAGAGGGCGAGAGAGTGTGAAGAGAGCAACTACAAGCACTCAGGCTCCAGCGAGAAAGGGCGAGAGAGTGTGATGAGAGCAACTACAAGCGCTGAGGCTCCAGCGTGTATATATATACTGGAGAGAGAGTGTGAAGCGTGCAAACCCTAGAAAACATTTTGACCAGTCAAAGAATCCTCCTGGCACAAATTATGCTCAAGTGTAGTTATCGAACCCGAGACCTCAAGTTTGATGAGCAAACAGGCTAACCAGCTACACAACCCTCCTGTTATGTTCAGCGAGAGGGAAATAAACTTTTATACATTCCTGCATTCATGTGACAAGCATGCCATGTTTTTTTGTGTGTGGGAGTCACTGGGATTTCAATCATAATCGTGTCATGTGGCTTTGGTGGTAAGACTATCCACAGTGGTGCAGAAATAATGCAGCCGTAGTCACCTTACCTCTCTCCACGTAGTACGTTGGGTCCCACCAGTCAGAGGGTGAAACAAACAAATTAATAAGAAAAATTAAAAGCGCCGGCGGTGTATCTTACCTCACACATCTCGCTACTGCTCGGGAACACTGTCCAATTGATCCCTCTGTTCGCTCATGTACTATTTTAAGTGAATCCTTATTATAACATGCACACAAATTTTGGGCACATGTATTTGACTTAAGTCAGTGTGCCACCGTATCTCGTATACTTACTACTCCCTCCGTCTAGGTGTAATAAGTCATGTTAGAAGGTGCAACGGGACCAAGGTGCGTGCGTGTGCGTGTGTGTGTGTGTGTGTTTAATAGCATGTGTGTGTTAGAGAGAGCGGCAGATCGACCTACTCCTACAGAGAGATGTTGTGTAGTGTACGATTTTAGCCGCGAGAGTCGGTGCATCCTCTCGTTTCCGGGCGTGTCCGGTAGGGACATGCGGACAGCTGCCACGCCCGCTCCTGACCAGCCTGGCCCACCCAAAGCCCCTCCATCGCCCGCGCGCGCTTCCTGCCCGAAATGGTCAGCGCAGCTCCAAAGAATCGGTGCCGCATTCATGCCCGGGCAGAGCGGACGCGACCTCTCATTGGCGCAAGAGGGATGGTTGCTTCGTCCGTCCAACTTACTGTTGGGTCTATGTGATTTGACGGCTCATCGGTCTTTATTACTGAGGTGGTAGGCCTGCTGGATGTCCCACGCTTTCGGCGAAAGGAGGTACTACTACTAGATTGCAATTTTCTCCATTCTTACAGTGGAGGCGTGCAAGAGCAGTGAAAACACACATGCTCAGTGATTACATGGCCCACCTCACACTATCATCGTGCGACACCTAACTCTTTACATAGTAGTACTCCCTCCGTTCCTAAATATTACTAGATGAGTCCCTGCGCGTTGCCGCAAAACAGCGGTATATCTCTCTGCGCAAAATTATCGATTTCATAGAACTAAAAAAAACTCTATAACCGCATGACAAATGTGGTAGCCAAACTAAATAAAATCCCATCATCATTTAGATCATCCCACGTAAGGAAAAAAGATCAGCCAACTCCTACTCCATAATGGGATTATATTTTTCTTTTTGACATGTTAATGGGACTTAAAAGCTCACTTACATGCATGCTACCGGTGCATGCTTGCATGTAGACATGTTGATGTGATTTAAAACCCACTCACATGCATGTGCCATGGTATTTCTGCATGCTTGCATGTGGCTTAGTGCGGAGCCTCTCAACGTCTAGATTAGACGGCTATTATGGACTGATTTACTTCATCTAATGGCTACACAATTTTGATGACGTGGCTCAAGGAGAGGATAGAGAATTCCTAGTAGTGGGGGCTAGCTATTACTAGTAGATAAGTCTTTGTAGAGATTCCACTACATACAGAACAAAATGAATGAATCTACACTTAAAATGCATCTATATACATCCGCATGTGGTTCATGGTGAAATCTCTACAAAGACTTATATTTAGGAACGGAGGAAGTACTAGTATAGTACGTACTGTAATTTATCAGTGAGATAAATTTGTACAATGCTATGAAGCTTCCAGCTTCTGTTACATGTATCTTGCGTCCAAGGTTGCCCGTTGCAACATTTCATCAAATACAAAGGAGACTAACATGCATGCTATTGCATCTCAATGGTTGACAGATCATAGCAAATATGTACTCCCTCCATTCCAAAATAAGTGTCTCAACTTTGTGCAAACTTTAGTACAAAGTTGTACTACTACTAAAGTTGACACTTATTTTGGAACAGAGGTAGCTAAAGAAAAAACGATCCATGCAGTCCCTAGCCCTTGAACCGTAAAGCCTAACAAGGCTTTAATTTGCTGGCAACATGGTGCTTCCTAAGAAATGAAGTTTGCAACCTTTTGACCATCGGATCATTTTGTGCAGTTTCACCCAAATCGAGATGAGCATCCCTGCGGCAAAGAAATTGAAGAAGCGTGATTAGAATAAGATTACTGGGACTAGTTGATGAGACATAAATTCATCACAAATACAGTACATAGAAGCCAGTAGAGGTATGTGCGGGGCAAATAAGTACTAGAGAAATATCCACAGGGAGTGATGTGGGCAGCTGGAGTAGTGGTGCAAGCCGGCTGTAAAGGGAGTTGTATCTGAGGGATGTAGCTCAACCTTGAGGAGGGCGGGGCAACTGCCCACGTCGCGGCAGTGAGCAAGGGACGAAGGCAACCTCATTGGCTTTGTGAGAGAGAATGACGGGGACCCCTGATCGGGACGTGCCGACAGTGGGTTTTCGTCGTCGGCGACGGCCACCGCATCTATACTAAGCATCCACCCCTTCCCCAAGCGGACGTGATCCGCGGGGATGTTAGAGATGTGGCCACAATCGTTTTGTGCGAGAGAGTGTGAAGAGAGCAACCCCAGCAAGCAACCGTGTAGGCTGTCCCGTCCTGACTATGTATATAGTGAAGCGGTTTCCTTTTCTCTCCATATGAACCTATCATATTGCGTATGTGCCACTGAAGAAAAAAAACTTTATTTACAAATGATGCGGCACCTACTACTCGTTCTCCTATAACCTTGCGCTTGGCATCTCCAAAATATTAACCTTGCGATTGGCTCTTCGCCTCTTCGGGAAGTCGAGCAATAATGGTAGTGCAGTAGATATCATTCTGGCTATATGAGACCGAATGAATTGCTGCACGTCCACCACGTGGGCGAGGGTCGAGGGGCGAGGGAGAGTGCTACATACAGAGCAAAATGAGTGAATCTACACTCTAAAATATGTCTATATACATCAGTGTTTGGAGTATGTACTAGTAGTTCATATTGAAATCTACTAAAGGACATATATATTCCAAAGAATATGATATAATCTCTATAACCAAGGTAGCAGGGACGAGGAGTAAACGGAGGGAGTAGTAAATTTTTTTCCTCGTCCTGCGAGCCACCGCGCGCATGGGCGAGGGAGCGGGCGTAAGGCGAAGCAAGCTTCACCTCATCCTGCGAGCCACCGCGCCCGTGGGCGGGGGAGACGGCGAACTAAGCAAGCTTCTCCTCGTTCTGCGAGTTGACGGGACACATCAAAAGTACTCCAGTGTATAGAGCCTTGACTCTAAGGTAGGCCCCACATGGTTTGCCTCTTTTTTTAACATAACACGTCAAGTCACAATTTGTTTGTTCACCCGTGGTAGACGATCCTCCCTCCACCAAGTGGACAACCAGTACACGTGCCAAATTACCATGCGGGCTGCCTTTTTCATACAGAAATGAGCTCCACCGTGTACCCGCACGGGGGTGGTTGGGAAAGAGACGGGAGTACGTGCGCCATGCATGCACCTCTTCTCTTCGTGCATGTCCCCCACCTACGTGGGTGTGTGTGAGAGATACAAACCGCATTCGTGAGTGTTTTTTGTTTTGGGGTGGGGGTGGGGTGGGGGTTGATTTCGTGAATTATTTGTGGGAATATGTGTCGATGACATCTCAAACAAAATTTTGCATGCAATGTGTGTGAAATGGAGGCCTATCCATATCATACATAGAGGGTCGGGCAATCCACGAGAAGAGAGGGAGGGGTCATAGCTATCGATAGAGTCGAAGAGAGGATCAAGTGGGTGGGTGCGAGATCAATGAAGAAAGCCATCAAAATTGTGTGTGTGTGTGTAAGTCAAAGATATAGGGCGACTGGCCTACCGGAACGTTAAAGGGCACATGTCAAGTTTGTGTGTGGCAGGGAGACATGACTAGAGCGCTCGATGTATCGGTGTGTGGGGGGGAGGGGGTGGGCGAGGGGTAGGCAGAGGTCTAACTATAGAGGTAGAACGACTCGTATATGTGTTGAGAAGGAGAGACCCAGCTATGTCTTGAGGGAGATCGGTCGACATCCATACATAACTGAAGGACGGGAAATATGATGGGACAGAGGAGAGAGAGGAGAGAGAAAGGGAGGGAGAGGGAGGGAGAGGGGTAGAGTGCTGGATGGATGATGGAGTTGCTTCTCGAAGATGGTGGGAGAGGCCTACTAGACAAACTGAGGGTGGAACTGCAATGTTATCAATAAGAGTGGGGATGTGTTTTTGTGTGTGCCTGTGCGTGATAGATCTGTCGGGACGCATCCATGGATGATGAAGGGGAACCATGTGTTTTGTAAGCAAACCTAACTAGATCGGTAGATCAATTGTTGTTTTCGGAGGAAGGGAGAAACACAATTAATGAGGTAGATCGATTAACGTGTGGGTAAAAACGAGTTATAAGGACCTAGCTAGCTATATGTATAGCGAGAGATCGGTCGGTGTACGTCCATTTGTTAGAGGCAAATAAGGCCCAGCAAGACGGATAGACAGAGAGAATGGAGCTAGGAGGTGGTGCGAGAGGCCCAACTACTAGCTAGATAGGGGGAGGAGTGTGCGGTTGTGAGATCGATGAAAAGAGGGGTGAGAGTTTACACGTGTGTCTGACCGTATGAGAGACACGAGGCAAGGACACATAAAGGAGGAGATTGAAGGTGTGTGTGTATGTTGTAGGCACACATCGTTGGAGAGGTTTATCGATTGGTGTGTGTCAGAAAGGAGTTGTGGAGACTCTGGGAGAACGACCTAAAGAAAAAAAATGAATGTGCTCGGTGGATAGAATGCCGAGGGAGGGGGGGCGAGGTGGGCGTGTGCATGCACGAGAGAAAGTTAGTGGTAGCTACAAAGGTTAGAGGATTGTGTGGGTGTAAGAGACTAACAAAGATCATAATTTGATATGAAAGCGGATTCATATATTTGAATAGGAGATCATAGTGTTTTAAACATTGCATGCATGAATATAGCGGTGATACACGTGTTGTGCACATGTTATACCATAATGTGATAATGCATGGCGTTTGCAACTCACAGCTAAATGCCGAACAATCTAAACCATACTATACATCAAACAATCTCACATTTTATTTGAATTTGTGATAATGTGTGGCGTTTGCAGCTTACAACTAAATATCGAACAATCTAAACAATACTATATATCAAACATTCTCACATTTTATTTGAATTTGTGGTAATGTGTGGTGTTTGCAACTCACATCTAAATACTTGTAGGCGTAGGGGGCGGGGCACCATACATAATGTGATAAACACATTATACATATGAGACATGGATTAGATTATGAAGATCTAGCTAGAGCTAGAAATGTAATGTGATTTGCAATCAAAATAAAGTGGATTCAAAAATCTAGTTCGAGTTCATATAGTACACATAGTTCATATGTAACTCAAGACTAATCATGTGGTGTGCTATGAAGATAATACACAAACGATGGTTTAACTTGACAATAATGATGATTGTAGATCTTATTAAAATAGAGAAACGAATTCAAATGCTTTGACTTCACAACAATCATTACTGTAGATCTTATTCAAATAGAGAAACGAATTCAAATTTAGTTCATATTGAAGCGGTAGTATATACGTTTGGAATGCACTAAAACGTTCATTTGAGTAGTAGGTTGCATGCCTTATACACGTAGCGAAATATTTTAATTGAACATAACATGAATTCAAAGTTTTGAATGACATTTGTAGTGCACATTGATTTGGTACAATACACGTTAGGCTTGTCCGAAAATTTCAACCCGCGCCTTGTTAGCCCGAAATATTTAAGATATATCTTTGTCTCGATGTGCTCCGACAACTCCCTCCATCTCAACCCGCGCCTTGCTATTCCGAAACTACAACGCGCACGAAAACTCCCACCTCCTGTGAAATCCCGACACACGAAATGCCCGTGGTACCCCTGAACCGAAAGAACCGCCTCAAATCGGTGGGGGTACTTTTGTAACTTACCCCACATTTCGGACAAGCACGTCTCTAAGCCATGGTTCCCCACTGCCATCCCATCCGCCCACCCATTCGTACACCGAGGCCGTGAAAACCCACGACGAAACCCCACACCCTGCTCCGTCCGCCACCCAACCGGAGCCTCTTCCCTGACGACGTCGTCCACAGCAAAACCTCGACGTCCCTCATCCACCGTACCTGAAGAGGATCCGTCGTCTATCTCATTGTCCCGCCGGTTCAGCCACCCCATCCTCCACCTCCAAGGAGCTGCCCCGACGTTCCCCTCGTCTTTCGCGCCACCTCCATTCCCACACCGCTGTCTTCACCTGCACCACCGGAAGAGCATCATCATCACCGTTTCCTCGGATGAAGCTGAGGCCTAATCGGTGCCACCAAAGAGGTTGTACACTAATCGCCGCATTTTATTCTTGATTCGATCTCACGGTGCTGCCGGTGCTCGGTCCCGAGCCGACACGGCGCGGCTCCATCCACGGTGGCGTCGCCGGCCACTTCCTCCATGGCGTCGCTCCCTCGGCGGCGACGTCCACATCAGTAGGAGCTATTGCTGCTTTAGCTCTCGCTCGCGCTGCTGCTCTGCTCTAGCTCTTGGTCCCCTGCCTGGTCTGCTCTTGTTATTGCTCTTGCTCATGCTGCTGCTCTCGCTCTTGCTCTTGCTTGCGATGTTGCTCTGATTTAGCTACACTTCAATCGACTGAATCGACTTTTGGGTCAGTCGATTTTCAGGGGGTGGGGGGGATC
>NC_041386.1:486425757-486428662 GCF_002162155.2 Triticum dicoccoides
CTCGCCGGAGAGGTACCCCACTATCTATCTTAGGGTTCAGGATGGGGGCGGTGGTCGCCGGCGGTGGTGGGGCGGTGGCGTGGGGATCACCGGAGAAAAAGCTCGACACGGGGGGTCCTAGAAGGATGGCCGGGGCGGCGGCGAACCGGCGGTGGGGAGTGTTTTCGAGGCGGGCGTGATGGCTCACCGCCGGCCGCGGGCGGCGGCGGGCTGCTGTTTGGCCAGTGGTGGCTGGCGGCTCAGGGGGGTGGAGGTTGAAGATGAACCGCAGGCCCTTGATTTCGTATCCAACGGCTGCAAAATCGACTGACCAGAGATGAAAAAGTCAGTCGACCGACGTGTAGCCTCACCTTGCTAGTGCGTTCAGTTTCGACAGCAAAATTTAGTTCCGACAGCAAAATTCAGTTTCGACAGTTAAGTTCAGTTTCGACAGTTAAGTTCAGAGATGAGCGGCTGATGTATTTTACATCTAGCACTTTGTGGTTATGTATTTTACGTCATGTATTGGATATGCTATTAGAATCCCACTCTGGTTAATGTTGTTCGTTGTCTCTCTTGTCCTGCTTCAGCCTCGGCGTCGTACAACTCACCGGAGCTGCTCCAACGATGAAACCCTTCATCACAGTGGAGCAGTACCTCAGGCTCCATCTCCAGACGCCTAAGATCTTCTTCCCCTCCTCCGACAGCAAAGTCAGCCGGAGCATCCTCATCGGCCAACCCAATCATGCTGAGATCGACATTGCTTCGCCAAAAAGGTTGTACACTTGTTGCATCTCTTTTTTACTCTACATGTTATATATATTGTCCACTGAGCACACGGATTTGTTCCTTTAGTGTCTCCTTGAAAGAAAAAACATAGGAATTTTAATTTTCACTTGTCCTCCTTTTCAAATTCCTATTCATGAAGCACAAGACTAAGAGATAGTAGCATAATAGCATTATAACCGTACATTTTCTTGTGGTTTGACTTAATCTCACCATGCTTTTTTGCATCCTGTGATCTTCCAATTGTTGTGAATCAAACACCCAGATTGGCAGAAATCCTGTGTTTTTAAATTCTCTGTTTTGCACGTGCATTCCTATCCTATTCCTGTCTATTTCCTATCCCTGCATTGTTGGAATCCTCCAATTCAAACGAGCCCTTACAAAATTACTTCTCTTACAGATAGTTGTCAAAGAAAACCTTGCGTGGTTTGTCCCGCTCCTGCTGCGCCGTCGTCCACCCCAGCTCAGCTGCTCCAACGACAGAAGGGTCCAGCACAGTAGGGATCCGGCCTCCAGACTGTCTTTCACCACCTCAGATCTTCTTCCCTGCCGCTGGCAGCCATGAAAACTGCATTACCATCATCAACCAAGCAGATGACCTCGAGGACTACACGGGTCCACAAGAGAGGTCGCACTCTTTCGTGTCTGCTTACGTTATGCATTGCTTAATATTACATGCTACTTTATCGTCCTGTTCACCGATTAGACTCTGAGTCAGCTCCAAACTAATGGTCAAACTTGAGTTTTTAAATGGTTGTGGGGTACATATCGGGGCCGTAACAATAGTATCTATCTACTATCTGGTTAATCTCCGGTGTCTACTATGAGTTTCATGTTGAGTGGGAAACAAACAGTAAAGAAGCCATTATTTGTATTTTTTAACTGAAGCCATTATCTGCCTGCTATTATTGGTTTTGGGTCTATCCACAGGTTGCTACCATCACTCTGGATTTCTACATGCACTTCTTACATAATCTCACTATGTTTTATTCCTATGCATGACAGTTATTGTAAACAATGGAACTGAACATGTAGATCAAAAGAGACGGGCCTTGCGTGGCAATAAAATTTCATGCAGATGCCGCTCCATGGTAGGCGCAAAGGCAGCCCCCTCCACGCATTTCAGATTGTAATCGAGAGGAAGATATCTGTTCTGAGGGGGATTCAGAAGGAGAAGACAACTCCTATTTACGCCCTGAGGTCTTCGCTCTAACTTGGCATGCTAATGTTGGTTATATCATGCATATGGTGTCTTGCATTGCTTACTTTATACATCAAATATGTCATCTTCTTAGTTTAGACATCCTTTGTGCGAATGCCATCTGTTTAGTTTATTCATCGTTTATGTGAATTATGCAACGCCATCTTGTTTAGCCAGGCATCATATATGTGAATTTTGCAATGCCATCCTGCTTAGCCAGTCATCTTATATGTAAATTATATCAGGCCATCATTTTTTCGTTACATATTACATTTGTCAACAATGTTAGTACATTCAACTGCTCTTCGTGTGCATCAGCCATTTGACACGGTGATGGCAAATTCTGGAGTGAAAACAAGGTCTTCAGAGCAGACTATGCTATCTGATGAAGCGCATATCTCGCTGGTTATGGATAGCTCCTCGGAGGAGGATTCAGAGACAGATGACCAGTCCTATTCCCCCCCCCCCTGAGGTGTATGCTCTAACTTGGCAGGGTTATGTTGCTCATATCGTGCGTATGGTGTCCCGCATTGCTATGTCATTTGATTAGTTTAGACATGGTTTGTGTGAATGCCACCTGTTCTGTGTCTAATTACCATATATGTGAATTATGCATTGCCATCTTGTTGCAAGACATTATATATGTGAATTATACAATGCTATCTTGTTGCAAAGGCATTATATATGTGAATTATGCAATGCCATGCTGTTTAGCCAATCATCATGTATGTGAATTATATCATGCTATCATTTTTTTTGTATTACGTGTTTCATTTGTCGACAACGTTTGTATATTCAACTACTCTTCTTGTGCATCCGCCATTTGAAGCGGTGATGGAAGTATCTAGAGTGAAAACAAGGTATTCAGAGTAGACAATGCTACCTGCTGAAGCAGGCATCTTGCTGGTTACAGAGAGGTCCTCAGAGGAGGATTCGGAG
>NC_041386.1:486428777-486464224 GCF_002162155.2 Triticum dicoccoides
GTCTTGCATTGCTTAGTTTTTACATCATATATGGATTGCCATCTGCTTACTTGCTTACTATATAAATCATATATTTGAATTATATCATGCCATCATGTTTACATAGTACATACACATCATCTATCTGAATTATGGCATGGCAACCCATTTAATAAAGACATCATATAGTTATATCATCTCATCCTGTTTAGTGTTTACAATCATCATATTTTGAATTATGGCATTCTATCCGTGAATGTATGTGAATTATGGCATGCCAACCTATTTAATAAACACATTATATAGTTATGTCATGTCATCCTGTTTACATATCTCATATTTTGAACTATGTCTTTCCATCTTTTTTAGTTAGCCATCATAATGTGAAATTGTGTCATGCTATCCTATTTAGTTAGCCATCATATATGTGAAATTGTGTCATGCTATCCTATTTGGTTAGACAACATAAATATGAATTATTTCATGCCCTCTTTTATTCCCCACTATCCATTGCACCTGTCTATCATACAATGTCTATACTTTCAATTACTTTTCTTGTTTATCAGCCATTTGAATTGGAGAGCGTGATGGCGGTATCTAAGGGAGTAACAACACGGTCTTCAGAAAAGATAGTGCTACCAGTTGATGCAGATAGAACCACGGTTGTACTTGACCAAGGACCAGATCCACCACACATAACCCAGACTCTCGTAGATTGTACCCCTACCCAGTTGGACAGAGAACCAGCTACACCCCTTCTAACCTCAATCCCGGCAGATAGTAACCCAGTTCCAGTTGACACAGCACCGCCTCCACCACAGAGCACCCAAACACGAGCAGTTAGTAAGGGAACTGCAGTGCCCAAAGCACGAGGATCATCACTCTGAATCATAACTCAACTCTTAAAGGAGAAGAAGATTTGTTCTCAGGTCAGGTTTTGTAGCTATGGTTCATACTCCTTTGCTCTTGCATTACTGTATTTACTCATACCAACTATTTTCAAATTTGAAGGATGGAATTGAAACTCCAATGGCGCAACGGTTATGTTTTAAATCTGTTTCTTTAACTGGTTTGCTGTTGTAACCTGCTCTATGTTGATTTCAGTTTTAATTGAATAAACAGTTATGTTCTCATGTCATGCACATTACAAGTGTTGTTATTGCTCTATAGTTACCCACACTTATATTCTGTCTATTCTGCTTTGTCTTGAACAAATATTATTTGAACTGTGTCTCTATCTTGATTTGGCAACAAAAACTAGAATGATATAGACCATAAAGTGACCATGGTACATAGATATATGTTTGTTTCATGCTGTTATCCTGTCCACTTTACTACTGAACTCATTTACCAAAATGAGTTTCATATACAACATGGTAAACATGTGATGTGTCTGCTTGTTTCTCTTTTAGAATGCGGATAAAATATTGGAGAACAGTACCACATTATCCAATGGTAAAGGAAGTAATCCAGATAAGGTTCAAGATAGTGAGACATCCCTGTTGGTCTCCAAGAAAGCTGATAAAAACTATCTTGACGACAGTGAGGGAACCCAAAAGTCCTGTCTTGATGTAGTGTTCAAGTTACTGGCCACTACTGCTGGCACAAGCTCTTCGAACTCGCTGCCTGAATCAGTTCATCTTCTTGAGTCTCAAATTCAATTTGAAAGACATTGATCGGATGTGCTGCGACAGGAAGCTGAAGGACTGAGGAAGTCCCTGCAGAATTCAGATGCATATTTTCTGGTGCAATAGCAAGCGCTGAAGGATTTAAGCGCCAAACAAGAGAAAGTTAATAAGCTTGCTAAGCATCTTGCCAGCATTATGGGTACCCAGGATATTGCTTCTTGAGATCTTCTGAAGTGGTTTCAGTTCTGGATTTGTTTTGCTGCGGCGTTTATTTGCGCCGGTCGCCAACTTTGACAACCAGTGTATATGATATGTTGCTTTGTTCCCTATATTTGCACTGGTGGCGAACTTTGATGCCCAGTGGATGTAATATGTGTAATAGCCGTGATAGCCTAGCGTTAGTTGCTTGCTTATTTATTTCCTTGTTGTCTTGTTTATTTGTTTGCTTGTAGTCATTGCAGTTCTTGTTCCGCTGTTAGCTAGTGGCTGCAATAACCTATTTTTTAAAACTAGGCCACAATAACCATGGGCTAATATTTACTGTAGTGAAACTGGGCCTCCTACTGGCCGTAGAAACAGTGGGCCTTCTACGGGCCGTAGAAACAATGGGCCTTCTATGGGCCGTAGAAACAATGGGCCTTCTGCGGGCCGTATCATCAATGGGCCTTATATGGGCCGTATGATCGATTGGCCAAACATGGGCCAAACAGACCGCATTATGGCCGTAAACGGGCTAGAGTTGGAATCGTCCATTCATTGGCCGACCATAACGGGCCATCATTAATAGGCCGTATTTGATGACGCTATGGAAACGGCCCAACGTATTAACGGACCACAAACGGGGCGACTGTAACCACGGGCTGAATTTGGCCCACAAGCAGAAAATAACAGTAACGGGCCGTAAGTAAACGAATGCTGGAAATGAGCCCAAGAATAAATGGGCTTTGAGAAGGCCGATAGATAACATGGGCTAGAAGCGACTGAGGGAGTCCTGGATTAGGGGGTGTCTGGATAGCCGGACTATAACCTTTGGCCGGACTCTTGGACTATGAAGATACAAGATTGAAGACTTCGTCCCATGTCCGGATGGGACTTTCCTTGGCGTGGAAGGAAACTTGGCAATACGGATATGTAGATCTCCTCCCATTGTAACCGACTCTGTGTAACCCTAGCCCTCTCCGGTGTCTATATAAACCGGAGGGTTTTAGTCCATAGGACGAACAACAATCATACCATAGGCTAGCTTCTAGGGTTTAGCCTCTCTGATCTCGTGGTAGATCTACTCTTGTACTACCCATATCATCAATATTAATCAAACAGGAGTAGGGTTTTACCTCCATCGAGAGGGCCCGAACCTGGGTAAAAACATCGTGTCCCTTGTCTCCTGTTACCATCCGCCTAGACGCACAGTTCGGGACCCCCTACCCGAGATCCGCCAGTTTTGACACCGACATTGGTGCTTTCATTGAGAGTTCCTCTGTGTCGTCACCTTTAGGCCCGATGGCCCATCCGATCATCAACAACGATGCAGTCCAGGGTGAGACCTTTCTCCCCGGACAGATCCTCGTATTCGGCGGCTTTGCACTGCGGGCCAATTTGTTTGGCCATTTGGAGCAGACTGAAAGCTACGCCCCTGGCCGTCAGGTCAGATTTGGAAGTTTGAACTACACGGCCGACATCCGTGGAGACTTGATCTTCGACGAATTCGAGCCACAGCCGAGCACGCTGCACTGTCACGATAGGTATGACCTAGCTCTGCCGCCGGACAGTGCCCTGGAGGCCGCGCCCGCATCAGCTCCGACCCTTAGCTCGGAGCCAACTGCGCCGATCGAGGACGGGTGGCTAGACATTGCCTCGGGGGCTGCAGTCTCTACGGCGATCGAGCCGAACACCAGCCTTATCCTCTGCGAAGCCTGTGACTCCAGGGTGCCGGACTCTTTTCCGGACTCCGAACCCTCTGCGCCCCTGCCAATCAAATCCGATTGGGCGCCGATCATGGAATTCACCGCCGCGGATATTTTTCAGCACTCGCCCTTCGGCGACATCTTGAATTCACTGAAGTCTCTCTCTTTGTCAGGAGAGCCCCGGCCGGACTATGGCCAACAGGATTGGGATGCGGACGACGAAGAAATTCGACGCCCACCCACCACCCAATTCGTAGCCACTGTCGATGATTTAACTGACATGCTTGACTTCGACTCCGAAGACATCGACGGTATGGACGATGATGCAGGAGACGAACAGGAACCAGCGCCTATAGGGCACTGGACAGCCACCCCATCCTACGATGTATACATGGTGGACACACCCAGAGGAAACGATGAGGAAGAACGGGATGACGCAACGAAGGGTCGTTCCTCCGAAAAGCAACCAAAGCGGCAATGTAAGCGCCGCTCCAAGCCCCGCCCCGATAGAGACAGCGGTCCCACAGACCCAGCCACAAAGCAGAGTGATCCGGCGAGCGATGAACATGGCATCAAGCAACCGTCCAAACAAGACAACTTGGATGAACAAACCGCACAGCCCATCCCCGACGAAGATAACAGTCCAGACGACCTCACGCCGGACAAGTCCCTGGAACAGTAAAACCTCCACAAAAGCTCGTCGCCACGGCGCGTAGCCTGAAAAAGCAAAAGCGAAAGCTCAAAACTGCGGAAGACGCACTCTGAATCAGATGGAGCAAAGTACTCAACACCGCAGACAAATACGGTGATAGTCGCCACACAAAGAGCTACTCGAAGCGAAAGCTACTGCCCGAATTTGATGAGGAGGCCCTAGAGCCCCCAAAGTCAAAAAACAAGGAAGCCACCCAGTCGGATAGACGACCCCATGGCCAACATAAAGCGGCAAATGGCGCCGCACACAAACCAACACGTGATCCACCCAAGGATTCGCATCAAAAGGATGGCCCAGCCAGGTCTATTTACGGGCCAAGAAAGCAAGCTCTAGTAAGCAATGTAATGCAACAAATATCCGAACAACACGGCACACCCAAGTACAGGGGTGCCGCACACCCCCTCTGTTTCACCGATGAGGTGCTGGACCATGAATTTCCAGCGGGATTCAAGCCCGTAAACATAGAGGCGTACGACGGAACAACAGAACCTGGAGTCTGGATTGAGGATTATATCCTCCACATACACATGGCCAGAGGAGATGACCTCCACGCCATAAAATACTTACCCCTCAAGCTCAAAGGGCCAGCCCGGCATTGGCTTAAAAGCCTTCCCGAAAACACCATCGGAAGTTGGGAAGAGCTCGAGGATGCTTTTCGGGCAAATTTTCAAGGGACCTATGTCCGACCTTCGGATGCAAACGTTTTAAGCCATATAACTCAACAGCCGGGAGAGTCAGCCCGGAAACTCTAGAACAGATTTCTTACTAAAAAGAACCAGATAGTCGACTGTCCGGACGCCGAAGCCTTAGCAGCTTTCAAACACAGCGTTCGAGACGAATGGCTCGCCAGACACCCCGGCCAAGAAAAGTCAAGAACAATGGCCGCATTAACAAGCCTCATGACCCGCTTTTGCGCGGGAGAGGACAGCTGGTTGGCAAGATGCAGCACTAGCGACCCAAGTACATCTGAAGTTAGGGATGGAAACGGGAAACCGCGACGCGGCAAGGACCAGCGCCGAAATAAGGGAAACAGCCCGAAGAGCACGGCAGTTAACGCTGGATTCAAAAGCTCTCGGCAGAATCAGAAAAAGCTGCCCCTCAAGGATAACAGGGACGAGCTATCTAACCTAAACAAAATCTTGGACAAGATATGTCAAATCCACAGTACTCCCAGGAAGCCTGCAAACCATACCCACAGAGATTGTTGGGTCTTCAAGCAATCCGGCAAACTCAACGCCGAACACAAGGGGCTCGACACACCAAGTGAGGACAATGACGAACCCCACAAGCAGAGCATCGGGAAACAAAAGAATTTCCCACAAGAAGTCAAGACAGTAAACTTACTTCACGTGACAAAAGGGAAAAACAGAGTGGCGCCTATAGAGATATGCGCTAAACGGCCTATCCCAAAGGAGTCTAGCCACTAGTTGTTAAAACCAATCACCTTCGACCATCATGATTACTCTAGAAGTATCTGGAACGCAGGATCGACTGCCTTGGTATTAGATCCAATAATCGACGGACTCCACTTTACACAAGTCCTGAGACGGCGAAAGTGGTCTAAACCTGCTATATCAGGACACAATCCGCAAAATGGGGATGGACCCAACAAAAATTCACCATAGCAACACTTCCTTTCAAGGAGTAACGCCAGGCCCGGATGCCCATTGTACGGGTTCTCTCCTGCTAGAAGTTATGTTCGGCTCCGCCGATAACTTCCGCCGCGAAAGGCTAATCTTCCATATCGCCCCATTTTCAAGTAGCTATCAAGCACTACTGGGACGCGAAGCTTTCGCCTGCTTTAACGCAATACTGCATTATGCATCTCTTACGCTTAAGATGCCCGGTCCACGAGGCATCATCTCACTAAAGGGAAATATCGAGTGTTCCTCGAGCACGGAAGAATATGCGGCTGCCTTGACAGCCATACATCAAAACAGCTTCACCAACAAAAGCATCTAACAGGTCATTAAGACCACAGACACGGCTAGGCGAGTCCGGAGCACACATATAAGTGATAGAGGTTTAGTATCCGTACACCCCTACACAAGGGGCTCCGTGTATTTAAAATAAGCGACAATAAGGCTCAATTTTACCCGTCTTAAATTATACTTTGTTTATCTAGTACAGCATACATTCGGCACGACTATTCTTTTTCTTTTCAGCTAAGTTCCTCTCTTTTATAGATGAACACCATGCTACGCCCATCTAGGACACGGCACAACGGAGACACAGGCGCAGATGTGCAGCAGGGACCCGTCTCCAGGATTCCTTTTAGATTAAGACCCTGCATAAACCTTTTTTATTGTCTCTTGTTGATACACATCCCCCGGATTCTCAATATAACCGAGGAGGAGGCTGGCGTCTTGGCATGTGGCCACGTCAGAATTTTGCACGTACCTGGACACCAGGGGCTTATTATCAAGGGCACTGACCAACCCGTTTTCATAAAGAACGAATACCTTAGGGAGTGTTCGGCGCCGCGAGTTTGGCCTTATATGCATCAGCTCCGAATCATGTCTTTGGTCAAATGTTGGGTTTGCCCGGCTCCTGTGTTTTGCTACCTTACGTTCCGTTCTATTGGCTAAGGCGGCACCAGGAGAACTACTGCAATTGTGCCCCGGTTCAGCCAGGCGAGCACCTCAGTAGAGAAAGCCGAAAACTGACTGTCATGATATAGCGTGAGACTGGTCAACCACTCGATGACCTATCAGAATCTTTGGGATTCCTCCGCATTAACGAAGGGCCGTTTCCCGGCCAGACACAAACGCGCCCTGAGTTCGGGCGAGTGCGGTGTCACCAGGGGCTATATAGTAGCCTCACTGTCAAACTCCTATGGCTAAGTGAAAGTGATAAAGCATTATAGTCCGATTGCCTAGTTCGCTGCGCTATCACCTCCTTTGTGGACCAAGACGTTGGATCAAGTGTGAAAATGCGCCTTCTGCGAACACCCCCGCATTATATGCGTGGGGGCTGAAGCCGACGACTGCCATCTTTCAGACTATATATACATATATCTTAACGGCCGCACAGGAGGCATTATAATACTTGCAGGCACAAGTATAAAAAGCTTCTACAATTTATCAAAATATTGTTTTACAATAATACATGTTATTCCAACATAATATCCTTCGAGCACTGCGTCTCTATTAAACGAGCGCCTTGCAGAACTTCCTGAAAATAGTGCTCGGCAAGTACTCGGCTTCCGTCCTAGTCTTTGGATGCAACAGCGGTGGCCTCCATCTCCGCCCAGTATGTCTTGACACGGGCAAGAGCCATCCGCGCACCCTCTATGCATGCTGACCTCTTCATTGCATTGATATGCGGCACCGCACCAAGGAACTGCTGCACCAAGCTAAAATAACTTTTCGGCTCTGGCCTTTCCGGCCACAGATGACTCACGACATACTTCATGGCGAGTCCGGATAACCTATTCAGCTCGGCCCATTCGACCAAACGATCGGTTAATGGAAGTGGACGCTCTGCATTGTGGAACTGCGACCAGAAGAGTTTTTCCACTTCGCGATCCTCTTGATCTCGGAAGTGTTCGGCCGCGTCCGCGGCACTCGCCGCCAAATCCAGATAAGTGCCTGCCGTACTCCACATCCGGTCCAACGGAGCATATTTAGGATCCCCGAACTTCATCCACAGCATAAAGGGCTTTCTAGCCGCGATATCTCCGGCCTGACGTAGCTCCTCCTTCATAGCTCTCATCGCAGAGCGAGCATCCTTGGCCGCTGTAGTGGCCTTCTCCAGGTCCGTCTATTCCGCCTGATCTTCCTTTTCAAGAAGCTTGCAACGGTCAGCAGCGCTCTTCAACTTCACAGCCATCTCGGCCATTTCCTTCTTGCTTCGGCAGTGAGCAGCCTGTTCAGCTTTCAGCTCTTCAATTGCCTTTACGGCAGCCGCATCACTTTTTCTGGCTTGCTCCTTGGCTCGGGCAAGCTCTGCCCGAAGGTCTTCCATAGCGGCAGCCCCATCTGCATTAAGTGCACACATTGTAAGATACTGGCATCAAGCTCCTCTTACCAGGTGTCTCCGGAGAAATTACATACCTTGTGCCTCGTCAAGCCGCTTGTTGACAAGTGCGATGTCGGCATCTGCCAAGTCAAGTTGTCGCGTTAGCTCGGCAAATTCATCAGTCCGGCTGGCCACCGGACACTTCGCCACCTGCATAGGAAGGTGGCAAAATTATACCTGGGACTATGATCCTCTGCGTGTTGCCGTCTTCGACAACACACAGAGTCTCAGGGGTACACAGGGTGCATCTTATATATGCGGAACTGTCAAAAGATCCTTCAGTTCCTCCGACCGTGCACCGGGCGGTGCCGGACTCGTTCGATGGCCTTTCTCGAAGGCCAGACGCGAAGGGCTTTGGGGGCCATATGACTGCCTTCCGGCCCTGCCGGACTCGGAGAAACCCTCCGCGACGATACCTCAGGGTCGCTCGCCTCGTAAGGCGGTACAGCAGGGGGAGGCGTTCCGCTCTCCATCATCTCCGGAAGAAGATCCCCCGAAGATGAGCTCTGCTGAGAAGGGCTGAGATCCGAACTACAAGGTAAAATTTCGGTTGTTTTCCTCAGAAATAAAACAGGGATTTCTCTCATTTTAAACCCCCCTCTCTACTTACGGCTCGGTAGAGGGCTGGTCCCCTTGGGGGCATAGTACGGCCGAGGTATCCCTAGGCACAGGACCCTCTGGCAAAGATTTCTTCCCCCGCTTTGAGACCATGGTCTCCGGGTCTTCAGAGGCGGTCCTCTTCTTCCCCTGGGTAGAGGAATTTTCGATTCCTCCTTCCCTGATAGCCTCCTTTGGGGAGGCGGTAGATTCCTTGTCCCCCCCTTTGTTTTCTTCCAAAGGCACGATCTCCAGCATCCTGGTTAACACGGGATCCGGCGAGGTCTCAGGAAGGGGGGGGCGGACACCTGATTAACTTCGCATTCGCTACCCACTCCTGTTTCCAGGACAACTCTTTTAAGGGTGATGTTGTGATAAAGGAACGGATGGTGTGTCCGGGCACAGGGCTACTTACTTGAGTATCCGGACGATTGCAGCTTAGACCCGCGTCCTCCGTAGAATCCGGACACACTACTTGTGGTCCGAAGAACAACTTGTACATCTCCACGGGCGTCATGCAAAGAAAATGTTGGAGAGCTTGCGGTCCCTCCGTGTTGAACTCCCACAGGCGGAGGGGCGACGTTTGCAGGGCAGAACTCGGCGAATTAACATAACCTGTGTCACCACGACCAGACTGATGATTTCTAGGAGATCTCGGATACGGCCCTGCAACAGGGGCACGTCTTTTGCCGGCCCCTAGTCTAGCCCCTTATTGACCCATGACGCTAGTCGTGGTGGGGGACCCGAGCGCAAAGCAGGTGGCGCCACCCATTTGGTGCCCCTGGGAGCCGTGATATAAAACCACTCTTGTTGCCATAAGCTGAACTCCTCTTGAAAAGAGCCCTCGGGCCATGGAGCATCAGCATTCTTGCTTATAACAGTGCCTCCGCACTCCGTGCGTTGTCCCTCGATCATCTTCAGCTCTATTTCAAAGGTCTTAAGCCACAGTCCGAAGTGAGGAGTAATACGGAGGAAGGCTTCGCACACGACAATGAACGATGAGATGTGGAGGATGGACTCCGGAGCTAAGTCGTGAAATTCCAGCCCATAATAAAACATGAGCCCCCTCATGAAGGGATCCGTCGAGAAGCCTAGCCCTCGAAGGAAGTGAGACACGAACACCATGATCTCACCGGGCTTGGGAGTGGGAATGACCTGCCCTTGAGCAGGCAGCCTATGCGAGATTTCACCGGTCAAGAACCTGGCTTCTCTCAGCTTTAGCACGCCCGCCTCCGTAACGGAGGAAGGCATCCATCGGCCTTGAAGGTCAGAGCCAGACATCATCAAAAGTCCGAAGCGCCTAAATCTGGAGCCCTGGGTGTTGGAACTCGAGGCGAGAGGCGGATTCGATTGAGATCGAAAGAAAGGAGTAAAGCCTTGGTCTCTTTATAAGAGGACGAATACCAAGAGCCATCCCCGTGACCGTTTGGGACTTACCTTTGATCGAGGAGACACACCAATGGGCACGACTGGGTTACCCACGTCCGTATTGATGAGAATCTTGTAAATAAATGGGACACGATCTCTGCTTCGACAAGACGTGCCAATGAAACCGCCTCGCAAAACGCGGTGAGGTGGGACAGTAACAACGATTCGAATAAAGGCTTGGCTATGGTGTGATGACACGCTACGGAATACGTCAGCAGATTAGATTTGTGTAAATATTATTCTCTCTACGATAGTATGTGGAACTTATTTTGCAGAGCCGGACACTATCCTTGTGTTCAAGATCTTCTATGAAGTATTTGGAGGAGGAACCCGCCTTGCAATGCCGAAGACAATCTGCACGTCGGGCTCATCGTCTTTGAAGCCTGGTTCAGGGGCTACTGAGGGAGTCCTGGATTAGGGGGTGTCCGGATAGCCGGACTATAACCTTTGGCCGGACTCTTGGACTATGAAGATACAAGATTGAAGACTTCGTCCCGTGTTCAGATGGGACTTTCCTTGGCGTGGAAGGCAAGCTTGGCAATACGGATATGTAGATCTCCTCCCATTGTAACCGACTCTGTGTAACCCTAGCCCTCTCCGGTGTCTATATAAACTGGAGGGTTTTAGTCCATAGGACGAACAACAATCATACCATAGGCTAGCTTCTAGGGTTTAGCCTCCCTGATCTCGTGGTAGATCTACTCTTGTACTACCCATATCATCAATATTAATCAAGCAGGAGTAGGGCTTTACTTCCATCGAGAGGGCCCGAACCTGGGTAAAAACATCGTGTCCCTTGTCTCCTGTTACCATCCGCTTAGACGCACAGTTCGGGACCCCCTACCCGAGATCCGCCGGTTTTGACACCGACAACGACCCAATGGAATAATGGGCCGTTAATGGGTATAAAGTGATACACTATTCATTACGGGCCAGTTTCACCACGGGCCGTTAATAGGTGTAAAGTGATACACTGTTCATTACGGGCCAGTTTCACCACGGGTCGTTAATAGGCCAAGAGTTACATAGGGCCTCATATGGGCCGAAAGACGTCATGGGCCAGAAGTGAAAATGGGCTGGAATCATATTGGGTGGCCCAGATGATGCTACTGGGCCTAATTCGGATAGGGTGTAACGGGCCTTGGGTTAGCGGGTTGTAAATGGGCTATATGCAAACAAGTCGTTAACAGGCTTTACATGGGCCGGCCCACCACCTTTTGACCAAGTCAAACGGGCCGGCCTTTTCACAGGAATGGGCCTCTGTTGGGCCGTGCCACGTGTCGATGTATCATAGGCGCCTTCTGTCCAATGAGTGGATGACATCTGTCCCAACGATGAGCCGACACGTGTTTCCTCCAGCCAATGATGATTTTACACGTGGAAAATCCCCATTGGTCGGGGCTATTAACGGGTTATCGGATCCAAAACCCGACCCGATAGATTAACAGCGTTCCGTTATAGTGGATGCCACGTGTCGGTCACCCTTGACGAAAGCACTTCTGTGACGCGTGATTTATCGTCATGGAAGTGGACACTTCCGTGATGATAATTTTGGTAATCTCATGGAACACTTCTACGACAGCACAGGTATGACTATCTTGATTCTGTCATAAATTTGTCATGGATGTACATGCATGACAAAAAACGCGACCTACTGTGACAAACACGTATCATCATGGAAGTGTATTTTTTTGTAGAGGAAGCTAGGAGTATTCATGGGAGACCTCGCACCAGGAGGAGAAGACGATGAACCCAAGGAGATTCGTTCTGAAGACTACATCATCATCGACGACACGGACTCCAACCCCGATGGTAGTGATGATGATTATGAAGACGAAGCTGGAGCGGATATCATGGAGTCTTCCACCGATCAATATTTCTAGATGACCACCATATGATTAGTAGTATTTCCCCTGTATATAGTAGTAGTCTGAGCACTTTTAACGATAGTTCTAGACTGATTGTATGCCCTTGCTTGATTGATTGAGTGATATGATATGATGTGTTTGTCTCTTGTGCATATGGGTAGTGCTCTATCACTAGACCTCTTTTCTATTCTAATCTCTCCCCTCTAAACCCATCAGATGCCTCAGAGACGTGACACCGGATTTGTCTTCCCACCGGAGATCACCCAGTTGATCCAGCAGCAGAATGCCTTAATGCAAATATTAGTCCAGAACCAGGGCAACAACAACAACCCTCCACCACCACCACCAGTTGACAACTTAGCCTGCTTTCTGAGGTTACAGCCGCCGGTGTTTTCCAGTAGCACCGAGCCAATAGTTGCGGATGACTGGCTACGCAGGATTGGAAGGGAGTTGACCACCGCAGGTTGCACAGATGCAGAGAAGGTGCATTTTACCGCACATCAGTTGGATGGACCAGCAGCCTCATAGTGGGAGAATTACACAGCCACTTTTCCCATGGCCAATGTCACTTGGGATCAGTTTTAGCAAGCATTTCGCACAACCCATGTCTCAACTGGAGCTATGAGCATGAAGAAGCGTGAGTTTCGCAACTTGCGCTAGGGGAATCGTACTGTGGCTCAGTATGTAGATGAGTTTAGTAAGCTATCTCATTATGCCCCTGATGATGTGGCCACAGATGCCGCGAAGCAGGAGAAGTTTATGGAAGGGCTAAATGATGAGATGAGCATGCAGTTGATGGTGGCAACATTCAACAACTACCAGGAGTTGGTAGACAAGACTCTTATGATTGAAGGGAAGCAGCAGCAGATTGAGAGCCGCAAGAGGAAGTGTGTACAAGGAAGGTATAACTCGGGAGCTCAGCCGAAGCCTCGTCTAACCCCGAACTCAGGAGGATTTACCCATAACCATGGAGGCCACACCCACAATGGAGGGAGTTCTCACAACCACAATGGCCCCAAGAATGGGAATGGGAATGGAGCAAGTAGCAATCAGAACCGCTCTAATCCAGCCACACCCGCCAAGAAGGACCTAAGTCACATTACTTGTTTCAAGTGCGGGAAGACTGGACACTATGCCACTGAGTGCCCTGAAGCGAAGAATGGGAATGGCAATGGAAGTGCAGGGAAAAAGCCCAACCCTTTCAACAGGGGACAAGTGAACCACGTGAACGTGGAGGAGGTTGAGGAGCAGCCTGATGCAGTTATCGGTAAGTTTTTGGTTAAGTCTTTTACTGCAATCGTTCTTTTTGATACTGGTGCATCACATTCATACATATCAAGGGGATTCGTGGATAAGTATAAGTTGCCCACTAAGGTACTTAGGACACCTATGTTAGTAAGCTCGCCAAGAGTGGAATATATGGCAAGAAAAGGATGTTTTCAGATGCAATTGACCATTGGAAGCCATATTTTCCCCTCAGACCTGATAATTTTGGAGTCACAAGGATTGGATGTGATACTAGGAATGGATTGGCTATCGATGTATGGGGGAAACATCGATTGCGCCAGTAAGTCGATTTTGCTCACCACCCCGGAGGGAAAAGGGATCAAGTATGTATCCCGGCATGCACCGAGGAGGACTCAAGTAAATTCTCTCACGGGAGTTGTTCAGGAGGAAGTGCCGGTAGTAAAGGATTACCCGGAAGTATGTATCCCGGCATGCGTCGAGGAGGACTCAAGTAAATTCTCTCACAGGAGTTGTTCAAGAGGAAGTGCCGGTAGTAAAGGATTACCCGGATGTATTTCCAGAGGAGTTACCAGGCATGCCGCCAGATCGAGACATCGAGTTTTTGATAGAACTATTGCCAGGCACCGGACCAATATCTAAGAGACCATACCGGATGCCCGCAAATGATCTGGAGGAGATTAAGAAGCAGATTAAGGAGTTGTTGGAAAAAGGTTACATTCGACAAAGTTCATCACCATGGGGAGCCCCAGTGCTCTTGGTCGAGAAGAAGGATGGATCGTTAAGGATGGTGGTTGATTATCGTGCGTTGAATGAAGTAACAATCAAGAATAAGTACCCACTGCCGATGATCAATGATTTGTTTGACCAGTTGCAAGGAGCTAAGGTGTTTTCGAAGATTGATCTACGATTAGGATATCACCAGCTGAAGATTAGGGAAAAAGATATACCTAAAATAGCTTTCGCCACAAGGTACAGGTTATACGAGTACACGGTTATGTCATTTGGACTAACTAATGCCCCTGCCTATTTCATGAGTATGATGAACAAGGTGTTCACGGAGTTCTTGGATAAGTTTGTCGTGGTGTTCATTGATGATATCTTGGTGTACTCGAAGAATGAAGAGGAACTCAAGGAGCATTTGCGTTTAGTTCTTGAGAAACTCAGGGAACATCGGTTATATGCCAAGTTCAGCAAATGTGAGTTTTGGTTGAAGGAAGTGGGATTTCTTGGACATGTTATATCAGGAGAAGGTATAGTAGTGGATCCCACCAAGGTTCAGTCAGTCACTGAGTGGTTGGCACCCACCTCAGTTGGAGAGATCCGCAGTTTTCTTGGACTCGCGAGGTATTATCGGAGATTTATTGAGAATTTTTCTAAGATTGCAAAGCCAATGACGGCATTGTTGAAGAAGGACACCAAGTTCCATTGGACTAAAGAATGTGAAGCTAGTTTCTAGGAGTTGAAGAAACGTTTGACTACAGCCCTAATGCTGATTCTGCCGGATATACGCAAGGATTTCCAAGTGTATTGCGACGCCTCTCGCTTAGGACTTGGAGGAATACTTATGCAAGACGGAAGAGTTGTTTCATTTGCCTCACGACAACTTAAACCGCACGAATTGAATTATGCCATGCATGATTTGGAGTTAGCAGCTGTGGTGCATGCGCTCAAGACCTGTAGACATTTTCTCATTGGAAACCGTTGCGATGTGTACACGGATCACAAGAGTTTGAAGTATATTTTCACCCAGAAGGAGCTGAACCTCAGGCGGAGGAGATGGTTGGAGCTCATAAATGATTATGATATGAAGTTGCACTATCATCCAGGCAAGGCCAATGTCGTAGCAGACACCTTGAGTCGGAAGAGTTATGTCAATACCCTCGTAAGCGGAGGTATGCCAAAGGAGTTAGCAGAGGATCTCAGGGAACTTCGTTCCTAAAGGTTTTGTTGCAGCATTGGAGGTTCAGTCAACATTGTTGGAAAAGATTCGAGAAGCTCAGAAGGATGACAAAGAAATTGCCAAGATAAAGGAGAAGATGAGCGAAGGAAAAGCCAAAGGTTTTCGTGAGGATGAGCATGACACCTTGTGGTTTGAAGACCGTATATATGTGCCCAGTAATGCAGAGATCAGGAAGTTGATACTACAGGAAGCTCATGACTCGCCATACTCGATACACCCCGGAAACACTAAGATGTATTTGGATTTGAAGGAGCATTTCTGGTGGACTGGTATGAAGAAAGATATTGCCGAGTATGTAGCCATATGTGATGTATGTCAGAGAGTGAAGGCAGAACATTAGAAGCCAGCAGGATTACTGCAGCCTATGTCGATGCCCGAATGGAAGTGGGATAAACATGGCATGGATTTTATCACCAGATTACCCAGGACCCGATTGGGATATGATTCAATCTGGGTAGTAGTGGATCATTTGACTAAAGTAGCTCACTTTATCCCAGTGAAAACCACATATACAAGTGCGAAGTTGGCCAAGATATATATGACCAGGATCGTATGTCTACATGGAGTTCCGAGGACCATCGTATCAGATAGAGGAACACAGTTTACTTCAAAGTTTTGGCACCAGCTGCACCAGACTTTGGGAACCAGGTTGGAGTTCAGTACAGCTTTTCACCCGCAGACAGATGGACAGATTGAGAGAGTCAATCAGATTCTGGAGGACATGTTGAGAGCTTGTGCGCTAGACTACGGGTCTAGTTGGGATGATAATTTGCCATACACAGAGTTCTCATACAACAATAGCTACCAGGCCAGTTTGAAGATGGCACCGTTCGAAGCCCTGTATGGAAGAAGGTGCAGAACACCGTTGATGTGGGATGAGGCTGGAGACCATTAGTTGTTTGGACCAGATTTGATTAAGGAGTCTGAAGAGAAGGTTAAGCTGATTCGAGATAGACTGAAGGTAGCTCAGTCCAGGCAGAAGAGTTATGCGGACTCAAACACAAGGAGGTAGTCTATGAAATCGGAGACAAAGCGTATCTGCGAGTGTCACCTCTTCGAGGAGTTAAGCGTTTTGGAGTTAAGGGAAAGTTAGCCCCGAGATTTGTGGGACCGTACCGTGTTTTGGAATGCATGGGAGAGGTAGCTTACAAGTTGGAATTACCCGAAGGATTGTCAGGATTCATGATGTGTTTCATGTTTCCCAGTTGAAGAAGTGTCATGCTGAGATGGCCGACATACCTCCGAGAGATACAGTGCCCCTGGAAGCAATACAGTTGGATAGTGATTTGACCTACGAGGAGAAATCAGTTAAGATTCTCGAGTTTGCCAGTCGAGTTACTCGCAGTAAGGTTATCAAATTTTGCAAAGTTCAGTGGAGCCATCATATCGAAGATGAAGCCACCTGGGAATGAGAGGATGATCTACACATGGACCACCCACACTTATTTTCTAGCCAACCCGAATCTCGAGGACGAGATTCATCTTAAGGGGGGTAGGTTTGTAACATCCCAAATTTTCAATTTGGAATGTTATACTTAGGTCATTCATGCATATCATATTTTATTGCATTTTTGTTTTGCGATCCTTGAAATTCTAAGCAACTCAAGGACCCTCGGAGAGAGTTGGGGATTTCACGATTTTCATATTTGAATTTTATCAAATATTGAAACAAGGATCATTTTGGTTTTAATTAATTTTTTCTCTCTGAAAATATTTTATATTAAAATATACGAGAGGAGATAATATGACTTCTCCAAAATAAATGAAATATTGGAGGAAAAATATTAAAATCAAATAATAAATTTTATTTGGATTTTATTGTAATTTTATTCGTATTAGGAAAAATACGCGTTTTTCAAAATTGCATTATAGGCCCAAATAAATGTTCATTCTGTCCCGCATATTTTTAGAGGACAAGGAAAATTTATTTCAGGATTTTTGGACTCCGTTTAGTATTCCTTTTCTTTCCTTTTCTGCACGTTGATTTTTTTTAAAGTTACCTCCTTACCGGGCCGTGTCCGCTTGGGACACCGACCCGGCCAGCCCTTTAAGAGGCGAGGCCTCGAGCCGCCGCCAGCCCCCGCCCGCCCACGTGCCCCGCCAAACCCTAAGCCGTCGCCATCCCGCCGCCGCCGCACCGCCGTCCCGCCGCCGCCGGAACCGCCGCCTGTCGTTGCCAATCTCCACCGAGCCGTCGCCGTTGACTTTCGTCCGGTCGTTTTTTTAAACCCTAGCCCCTTTTTTTAGATCAGTTTTTGTTTCGGTTTTTTTTTGGTTCGGTTAAACTAAGGACATTTGTTTTAACGAACGCCGTTCACCCGTTAGTCACAGACAGTGAACGTTTGTTCGTTAGCCTGTTCGTCAGTTTTTCTTTTTCCAGGGTTTTTTGCGATTATTTCCGATCGCGATTTCTGACCCGATTTTCGTTTTAGTTTATCTTTTCGCTCGTTTATCAGAATCAGGCGATTCAAGCGCCCAAATCTTCGTCTCGAAGCCCTCTTTCTGTTTAACCAACTTGAACAAGATTTTGGTACTGTAAAATTTGACTTTAGTCCAGATTAGTAAATGAATGTAGTTTCTTTTGCAGTTTGAGTTTCGTTGCTCCGTTTGATTTGATTCTTTTTGCAAACCGGAGTTCTTCAGTTGAACTTTCTGGTTAGATCTTCTTATTTGGGTTTTACCCGTGCATCTTTGCTTGATTTCTTATGTATGATATTGTTTGTTTGCGATAGAATTCCCGGAGTGTGAAGCGTGCTACAACGAGTCACTAGGTTTTGCGGATTATCAGCAAGGCAAGTAACACATTGATCATACTCTTTTCATACCCAGTTTTTATGCATTAGTTACAATCCTCAAACACTGCATGATTAGGATGTGATTAACTTGTGGGTATTGGGAAGTAGACGATGAGGTGGAACCTATTACCTGTTTTATTATCAAACCCTTGGGAGTTACTTCTACGTTATGCTTATATTGCTATGCTATGCTCGTAGACGTGGATTGGGTTTGAGTGTATCCATGACAGATGTGAGATTTTAATTAATGGTTCAACTTAAGGTGGCAACTTCAATACACATCTAGTGGATTGCTTGTGGGCACCTGGAGAATCCAGTGTTGTCCTAGGATATCCCGGAGTACCCATGTGATCATCCTACGGTCCGCCACCCAGGCTCAAAGGGATCATAAGATTATTTCATGCTAGAAACTTCCGTGTGCAGCCATAAGCCATTATGGGCTCTGGCATAGTTGAGTATGTTGTGTGACCTCTGTCAGTGGTGGGCTAGCATATGTAGAGGGAAAGTAGGTGTAACTATCCACCCAGAGTAAAGAGTTAATGCTTCTAAAAGACTGTGTCTCGGTCATCTGTTTCTCAAACACCATGTAGTGCGAGAAAATCCAACGGAGGAGATCGAGTCTTGTGGGGAAAAGTGTGCAAACCTTTGCAGAGTGTACAAACTAATCATGGTTAGCCGTGTCCCCCGTTATGGACATCTTGAGTATCTAGTACTTGGATTATCCTATTGTATCTCATCACTCTAAATAAATTTGTTGGGTTGTTAATGATTACTTTAACTAGGATTGAGTTGGAGGAACCTTCTCAATGATGTTTCAATCACCATGATAGTTAAATTAAATTTATTCCTTTTTTGTAGGGAAAAATTGGCTTTTTGCAAAAATCATATAACCATAGAGCCTCCACCAGCCATGTATGCATGTAGTGATAGCATTTATCTGTTCATTGCTCTACTGTGTTATATTTCCCCGAAGAGGAGAGGATGATGCAGCAAAGTAGCGTAAGTATTTCCCTCAGTTTTTGAGAACCAAGGTATCAATCCAATAGAAGGCCACGCGCGAGTCCCTCGTACCTACACAAAACGATAGCTCAACCCAACCAATGCGGTTAGGGGTTGTCAATCCCTTCACGGCCATTTACGGGAGTGAGATCTGATAGAGATGATAGATAATATTTTTGGTATTTTTGATATAAAGATGCAAGGTAAAATAAAAGGCAAAAGTAAAAAAGCAAAGCAATAATAAAGTGGTTGGAGATTGATATGATGAGAATAGACCCGGGGCCATAGATTTCACTAGTGGCTTCTCTCAAGAGCATAAGTATTTCTACGGTGGGTGAACAAATTACCGTTGAGCAATTGACAGAATTGAGCATAGTTATGAGAATATCTAGGTATGATCATGTATATAGGCATCACGTCCGAGACAAGTAGACCGACTCCTCCCTCCATCTACTACTATTACTCCACTCATCGACCGATATCCAGCATGCATCTAGAGTATTAAGTTAATGAAAACAGAGTAACGCCTTAAGCAAGATGACATGATGTAGGGGATAAATTCATGCAATATGATATAAACCCCATCTTGTTATCCTCGATGGCAACAATACAATACGTGCCTTGCTGCCCCTACTGTCACTCGGAAAGGACACCGCAAGATTGAACCCAAAGCTAAGCACTTCTCCCATTGCAAGAAAAACCAATCTAGTAGGCCAAACCAAACTGATAATTCGAAGAGACGTGCAAAGATAACCAATCATACATAAAAGAATTCAGAGAAGATTCAAATATTGTTCATGGATAATCTTGATCGTAAACCCACAATTTATCAGTCTCAACAAACACACCGCAAAAAGAAGATTACATCGAATAGATCTCCACGAGAGAGGGGGAGAACATTGTATTGAGATCCAAAAAGAGAGAAGAAGCCATCTAGCTACTAACTATGGACTCGAAGGGCCGAGATTGACTTTTGGTTTAGGTCATATGTGGATGTGGAAAGGTAGTTGAGGGTTTTGGAGCATATCACTAAGCACTTTGAGCAAGCAAGCCATTAAGCAACACCTCATCCCTCCTTGATAGTATTGGCTTTTCCTATAGACTCAATGTGATCTTGGATCACTAAAATATAAAATGTAGAGTCTTGAGCTTCAAGCTTGAGCCAAACTTTTTGTCCTTGGAATTTTGAGGGATCCGCTTTCCTCATCCATGCCATGCCATTCATTGAGCTTTTCCTGAAATATTATTCTTGGAATAATATTAGCTCAATGAGCTATATGTTGTTAGGAATTACCAAAACCACCCAGGGATAGTTGCACTTTCAATCTCCCCCTTTTTGGTAATTGATGACAACATATAGATCAAAGCTTCGACAAATGATAATAAGAGGAAAGATATTGTCACTTTGAGAAGTATGTGAAAAGCAAGAGCTCCCCCTAAATTTGTGCATATCTTAAGATTTGCTTTGGACTGCAAATGCACAATGAGTTAGGATTGGGTTACTCTTCTATGTCACATACATCTTGGTGGAGCGCTCAAAATGATAAGAATTAAATACCTGCACTCATCACCAAGCAAAGTGAATGATCAAATAGGGATAAAATGATAGTATCATCCAACAAGCATAAGTGTAGCTTATGATCAACCACATGATCATCAATGTCTCACAGATAATAGCATAGTATCTCAAGCAATCAAAAGTAAACAAAGTTCAACCAAGAAGACAAGAGAGAACAAAAGAAAACAAACTCTCTCTCTCTCTCTCGAAGCCTATGATCTATACATTTTTCTCCCCCTTTGGCAACAAGTTAGCAAAAAGTTCATAGAAAATGCATAGCACTAAAACGACTCTCAGGCTAGGTCTTCAGGTGGTGGAGTCCGGATAACGCCAAGGACGAAGGCTTCAGTTGAAGTAGATGGAGTATATAAGCATCACGTCCGAGACAAGTAGACCGACTCCTCCCTGCATCTACTACTATTACTCCACTCATCGATCGATATCCAGCATGCATCTAGAGTATTAAGTTAATGAAAACAGAGTAACGCCTTAAGCAAGATGACATGATGTAGAGGGATAAATTCATGCAATATGATATAAACCCCATCTTGTTATCCTCGATGGCAACAATACAATATGTGCCTTGCTGCCCCTACTATCACTCGGAAAGGACACCGCAAGATTGAACCCAAAGCTAAGCACTTCTCCCATTGCAAGAAAAACCAATCTAGTAGGCCAAACCAAACTGATAATTCGAAGAGACTTGCAAAGATAACCAATCATACATAAAAGAATTCAGAGAAGATTCAAATATTGTTCATAGATAATCTTGATCATAAACCCACAATTCAGCAGTCTCAACAAACACACCGCAAAAAGAAGATTACATCGAATAGATCTCCACGAGAGAGGGAGAGAACATTGTATTGAGATCCAAAAAGAGAGAAGAAGCCATCTAGCTACTAACTATGGACCCGAAGGTCTGAGGTAAACTACTCACACTTCATCGGAGGGGCTATGGTGATGATGTAGAAGCCCTCCGTGGTGGATTCCCCTTCCAGCGGAGCTCCGGAATAGGCCCCAAGTTGGGATCTCGTGGGTACAGAAAGTTGCGGCGGTGGAATTAGGTTTTTGGCTCCGTATCTGATCGTTTGGGGGTACATAGGTATATATAGGAGGAAGGAGTACGTCGGTGGAGCTTCGAGGGGCCCATGAGGTAGGGGGCGCGCCCTAGGGGGGCACCCTCCACCCTTGTGACCGCCTCATGGCTTTCTTGACAGAGGGTCCAAGTCTCCTGGATCTTATCTGATGAGAAAATCACGTTCCCGAAGGTTTCATTCCATTTGGACTCCGTTTGATATTCCGTTTCTTCGAAACACTGAAATAGGCAAAAAACAGCAAATCTGGGCTGGGCCTCCGGTTAATAGGTTAGTCCGAAAAGTAATATAAAAGTGGAAAATAAAGCCCAATATGGTCCAAAACAGTAGATAATATAGCATGGAGCAATCAAAAATTATAGATACGTTGGAGACGTATCAGGCATCCCCAAGCTTAATTCCTGCTCGTCCTCGAGTAGGTAAATGATAAAAAGAGAATTTTTGATGCGGAGTTCCACTTGGCATAATTTCAATGTAAATCTTCTTAATTGTAGTATGAATATTCAGATTCGAAAGATTCAAGACAAAAGCTCATATTGACATGGAAATAATAATACTTCAAGCATACTAAGTAAGCAATTATGTCTTCTCAAAATAACATGGCCAAAGAAAGTTCATCCCTACAAAATCATATAGTTTAGTCATGCTCCATTTTTGTCACACAAGAATGCTCTCATCATGCACAACCCCGATGACAAGCCAAGCAATTGTTTCGTACTTTAATAATCTCATACTTTATAAACCTTCACGCAATACATGAGCGTGAGCCATGGATATAGCACTATGGGTGAAATAGAATATGGTGATGGGGGTTATGTGGAGAAGACAAAAAAGGAGAAGATCTCACATCAACGAGGCTAATCAATAGGCTATGGAGATGCCCATCGATTGCTGTTAATGCAAGGAGTAGGGATTGCCATGCAACAGATGCACTAGAGCTATAAATGTATGAAATCTCAACAAAAGAAACTAAGTGGGTGTGCATCCAACTTGCTTGCTCACGAAGACCTAGGGCATTTGAGGAAGCCCATTGTTGGAATATACAAGCCAAGTTCTATAATGAAAGATTCCCACTAGTATATGAAAATGACAAAACAAGAGACTCTCTATCATGAAGATTATGGTGCTACTTTGAAGCACAAGTGTGAAAAAAAAGGATAGTAACATTGCCCCTTTTTATTTATTTTGTCTTTCTTTTTTAGCCTTCTTTTTTTCTTTGGCCTTTCTTTTTTTTGGTACAATGCTCTATTGAATGATGATCATCACACTTCTATTTATTTACAACTCAATGATTAGAACTCGATACTAGAACAAAGTATGACTCTATATGTATGCCTCCGGCGGTGTACCGGGATATGCAATGAACCAAGAGTGACATGTATGAAAGAATTATGAACGGTGGCTTTGCCACAAATACTATGTCAACGACATGATCATGGTAAGCAATATGACAATGAAAAATGTGTCATGATGAATGGAATGGTGGAAAGTTGCATGGCAATATATCTCGGAATGGCTATGGAAATGCCATAATAGGTAGGTATGGTAGCTGTTTTGAGGAAGATATAAGGAGGTTTATGTGTGAAAGAGCATATCATATCATGGGGTTTGGATGCACCGGCGAAGTTTGCACCAACTCTCAATGTGAGAAAGGGCAATGCACGGTTATGAAGAGGCTAGCAATGATGGAAGGGTGAGAGTGCGTATAATCCATGAACTCAACATTAGTCATAAAGAACTCATATACTTATTGCAAAAATCTACAAGCCATCGAAAACCAAAGCACTACGCGCATGCTCCTAGGGGGATAGATTGGTAGGAAAAGACCATCGCTCGTCCCCGACCGCCACTCATAAGGAGGACAATCAAATAACACCTCATGTTTCAAATTTGTTACATAAGGTTTACCATACGTGCATGCTACAGGACTTGCAAACTTCAACACAAGCATTTCTCAAATTCACAACTACTCAACTAGCACGACTTTGATATTATCACCTCCATATCTCAAAAAAATTATCAATCATCAAACTTTTCTTAGTATTCAACGCACTCAAAAGAAAGCTTTACAAATCTTGAATACCAAGCATATTATTATTAAGCAAATTACCATGCTATTTAAGACTCTCAAAATAATCTAAGTGAAGCATGAGAGATCAATAGTTTCTATAAAACAAATCCACCACTGTGCTCTAAAAGATATAAGTGAAGCACTAGAGCAAAACTATAAAGCTCAAAAGATATAAGTGAAGCACATAGAGTATTCTAACAATTCCAATTCATGTATGGCTCTCTCAAAAGGTGTGCACAGAAAGGATGATTGTGGTACATTAAAAAGCAAAGACTCAAATCATACAAGACGCTCCAAGCAAAACACATATCATGTGGTGAATAAAAATATAGCTCCAAGTAAAGTTACCGATGGAAGTAGACGAAAGAGGGGATGCCTTCCGGGGCATCCCCAAGCTTTGACTTTTTGGTGTCCTTGGATTATCTTGGGGGTGCCATGGGAATCCCCAATATTAGGCTCTTGCCACTCCTTGTCCCATAATCCATCAAAAAAATTCACCCAAAACTTGAAAACTTCACAACACAAAACTCAACAGAAATCTCGTGAGCTCCGTTAGCGAAAGAAAACAAAAGACCACTTCAAGATACTGTAATGAACTCATTCTTTATTTATATTGGTGTTAAACCTACTGTATTCCAACTTCTCTATGGATTATAAACTATTTTACTAGCCATAGATTCATCAAAATAAGCAAACAACACACGAAAAACAGAATCTGCCAAAAACAGAACAGTCTGTAGTAATCTGTAACTAACGAAAACTTCTGGAACTCCAAAAAATCAGCCAAAATAGGACGACATAGGAAATTTGTTTAGTGATCAGCAGCAATTGGAATCAGTATTTTATCACGTTCTGGTGACTTTTAACAATTGTTTTCGTGAACCGAAAGTTTCTGGAAATTACAGCAAGATCAAATAACTATCATCCAAGAAGATCCTATAGGTTTAACTTGGCACAAACACTAATTAAAAGATAAAACCACATATAAACAGAAGGTAGATGGATTATTACTAAGCAGCAAGGAAAAATATTGGGTTGTCTCCCAACAAGCGCTTTTCTTTAAAGCCTTTTTAGCTAGGCTTTGACATTTCAATGATGCTCACAAGAAAGACAAGAATTGAGGCACAAAGAGAGCATCATAAAACATGTGACAAACACACTTAAGTCTAACATACTTCCTATGCATAGGAATATTATAGGCAAATAAATTATCATAGCTAGCAAAAACTAGCATATGCAAGGAAGCGGAAAGGAACAATAGCAATCTCAACATAACGAGAGGTAATTTAGTAACATGAAAATTTCTATAACCATATTTTCCTCTCTCATAATAATTACATGTAGGATCATAAGAAAATTCAACAATATAGCTATCACATAACATATTCTCAACACGATCCACATGCATGCGAAGTTGACACTCTTCCAAAATAGTGGGATTATCATTAACTAAAGTCATGATTTCTCCAAGCCCACTTTTATCAAAAATTTCATAAGATTGAATGTTATCCAAATATGTGGGATCTAAGTTGACACTCTTCCAAACCCACTTTCAATATTATTGCAAACACTATTATCAATCTTATATTCGTCATGGTGCTTAAATAAATTTTCAATATCATAAGAAGAATCTCCCCAATCATGACTATTAGACATAGCAAAACTAGCATCCCCAAGCTTAGGGTTTTGCATATTATTAGCATAATTTACATCAATAGAATTTATAATAAAATCATTGCAATCATGCTTTTTATTCAAAGATCTATCGTGAAGCACTTCATCACAATTTCCAGATTTACGGATTTCAGGCAAAAGCTTATAAAGATAATCTAGTGCATCCAAATCACTAGGAATTGGTTCATCATAATTGGATCTCTTAAAAAGATTGGCAAGCGGATGAGGATCCATAGATATTAGCTTCTCTGTTTAGGAATAAATACTCAACTATTTCAACCAAGCGAGAAAATGAGCCAAGAAAGACATCAAGACGAACGGAAAAGAGAGGGCGAATAAAATGGCAAGGGTGAAGTGCAGGAGAGGAAAACGAGAGGCAAATGGCAAATAATGTAATGCGAGAGATAAGGGATTGTGATGGGTACTTGGTATGTTGACTTTTGCGTAGACTCCCCGGCAACGGCGCCAGAAGTTCTTCTTGCTACCTCCTGAGCACTGCGTTGGATTTCTTCGAAGAGGAGAGGATGATGCAGCAAAGTAGCGTAAGTATTTCCCTCAGTTTTTGAGAACCAGGGTATCAATCCAGTAGGAGGCCACGCGCGAGTCCCTCGTACCTACACAAAACGATAGCTCAACGCAACCAACGCGATTAGGGGTTGTCAATCCCTTCACGGTCACTTACGGGAGTGAGATCTGATAGAGATGATAGATAATATTTTTGGTATTTTTTATATAAAGATGCAAGGTAAAATAAAAGGCAAAAGTAAAAAAGCAAAGCAATAATAAAGTGGTTGGAGATTGATATGATGAGAATAGACACGGGGGCCATAGATTTCACTAGTGGCTTCTCGCAAGAGCATAAGTATTTCTACGGTGGGTGAACAAATTACCGTTGAGCAATTGACAGAATTGAGCATAGTTATGAGAATATCTAGGTATGATCATGTATATAGGCATCACGTCCGAGACAAGTAGACCGACTCCTCCTTGCATCTACTACTATTACTCCACTCATCGACCGATATCCAGCATGCATCTAGAGTATTAAGTTAATGAAAACAGAGTAACGCCTTAAGCAAGATGACATGATGTAGGGGATAAATTCATGCAATATGATATAAACCCCATCTTGTTATCCTCGATGGCAACAATACAATACGTGCCTTGCTGCCCCTACTGTCACTCGGAAAGGACACCGCAAGATTGAACCCAAAGCTAAGCACTTCTCCCATTGCAAGAACAACCAATCTAGTAGGCCAAACCAAACTAATAATTCGAAGAGACGTGCAAAGATAACCAATCATACATAAAAGAATTCAGAGAAGATTCAAATATTGTTCATAGATAATCTTGATCGTAAACCCACAATTTATCAGTCTCAACAAACACACCGCAAAAAGAAGATTACATCGAATAGATCTCCACAAGAGAGGAGGAGAACATTGTATTGAGATCCAAAAAGAGAGAAGAAGCCATCTAGCTACTAACTATGGACCCGAAGGTCTGAGGTAAACTACTCACACTTCATCGGAGGGGCTATGGTGATGATGTAGAAGCCCTTCATGGTGGATTCCCCTTCCGGCGGAGCTCCGGAACAGGCCCCAAGATGGGATCTCGTGGGTACAGAAAGTTGCAGCGGTGGAATTAGGTTTTTGGCTCCGTATTTGATCGTTTAGGGGTACGTAGGTAAATATAGGAGGAAGGAGTACGTCGGTAGAGCTTCGAGGGGCCCACGAGGCAGGAGGCACGCCCTAGGGGGGGCGCCCTCCACCCTCGTGACCGCCTCGTGGCTTTATTGACGGAGGGTCCAAGTCTCCTGGATATTATCTGATGAGAAAATCACGTCCCCGAAGGTTTCATTACGTTTGGACTCCGTTTGATATTCCGTTTCTTCGAAACACTGAAATAGGCAAAAAACAGCAAATCTGGGCTGGGCCTCAGGTTAATAGGTTAGTCCCAAAAGTAATATAAAAGTGGAAAATAAAGCCCAATATGGTCCAAAACAGTAGATAATATAGCATCGAGCAATCAAAAATTATAGATATGTTGGAGACGTATCAATATTCCATGTGTTGACCCGCTTTCGGGCTGCAACGTATTATGTTGCAGACTTTTCAGACGAGGAGTAAGGTTCGCTAGGTCGTTGTCATGCACTCAGCTATGCCGTTGGATTTGATGGACTCACTTTATCTTCCAAGTCTTCCGTTGTTATCTTATTTAGACGGCCTTAAGCCATATTTATTATGTTAAGTTCTCTTTTGAGACATTCAATGTAATAAGTGTGTGATTGCTACTCTGCTATAAATCCTTCGAGTACTGTGTGTGTCAGCATTACCGATCCAGGGATGACACTGAAGCACACAGACTTGACCGTCTGAGGTCGGGTCGCTACACGTGCGTGCCAGTGTTCTGGGCTAGAGGCCACGATACTACCGCTCGCGTGGAGTGGTACTACCACACAGCACGGTACTACTGCTACCCTGGGTGGTACTACCGTGGACAGCTGCGGTACTACTGCTCCCTTGAGCAGTACTACTGCACGCCACAGAACTATAGCACTTGGAGGCCTTCATCTTCGCATAGACAAGGGAAAACAATCGGTGCTCCAATGAAGTGAAGGAAAGGTGGCGCAAAGGATCATATGTGTACGTGTTGATTCCACCCTAACCTTTCCGAAGCGGACCCCCTCTTAATAGTATGACTTTCCTACAACTCAAATCCACCGAAAAGAAACGTAGAGAAACGCCGTCTTCGATAGGCTCCGAGGGGCACCGAATCGTCTTGTGCCTAGACATGAGATATCTGAAATGCTCAATGCACACGATTAGTCCACAAATGCATTGTCATCAATCACCAAAACCACATAAGGAGAAATATGCCCTTACAACCTATCTTTTACTTTTATGTATTTACTTTTATGCAACACTCAAAGTATTCTTCCCTATTCCTTTTTATTTACTCTTTTGCAAGCATCATGTGGTGAGGAAAGATCTAGGCACATATATCCAGTTGAATATGGGTGGGCATGAGTTATTATTGTTGACATCACCCTTGAGGTGAATACGTTGGGAGGCTAAACTATAAGCCCCTATCTTCCTATGTGTCTGGTTGATACTTTTTGGTCATGGGTATGCGGTGAGTGTTAGCAATCATAGAAGACTATATGATGGTTGAGTATGTGGACTTGCCAAAAGGCCCGATACGAGACCCTTCATGAAAAGATGATGAATTGTAGTTGCAAAGTTGACTGAGAACATAGTTTGTTGGTTTTCAATAGAGTTTATGCTTTATACTTCGATGTTGTGGTGAATTGTTACTTGTTTATAAGAAGTTTATGATAGAAGTTATGTGATAAAAGTTCTATGGTAAATTTTGTTGCTGTTATAATAATATACATGATGCTTCTATATCCGTATTTTGTTTTTATCGACACCTCTCTCTCCCTAAGCATGTGGACATGTTTTTCGATATCGTTTTTTCGCTTGAGGACAAGCGAGGTCTAAGCTTGGAGGAGTTGATACATCCATTTTTCATCATGTTTACCTACTGTTATTTACTATGTTTTGATGCATAATAATGCCTTTTGGAGTAATTCTAATGCCTTTTCCCTCATAATATGCAAGGTTTACACAAAGAGGGAGAGTACCGGCAGCTGGAATTCTGGACCTGGAAAAGCTACATCAGAGTTACCTATTCAGCACATCTCCAAATGAGCTGAAAATTTACGGAGAATTGTTTTGGAATATATGAGGAATATTGGAGCAAATAACCACCAGAGGGGGCCCACCAGGTGGGCATAACCCATCTGGGTGCTCCAGGGAGCCCAGGCGTGCCCTGGTGGGTTGTGCCCTCCTCGGCCCACCTTCGGTGCCCCTCTTCTAGTATATAAGTCATTTTGACCTAGAAAAAATAAGAGGAGGACTTTTGGGAGGAAGCGCCGCTGTCTCGAGGCGGAACTTCGGCAGGAGCACTTTTGCCCTCTAGTGGAGCGATTCCGCTGGGGGAACTTCCCTCCCGGAGGGGGAAATCAATGTCATCATCATCACCAACAACTCCCCCATCCTGGGGAGGGCAATCTTCATCAATATCTTCAACAACACCATCTCCTCTCAAACCCTAGTTCATCTCTTGTGTTCAATCTTTGCACTAGAACCTTAGATTGGTGCTTGTGGGTGACTAGTAGTGTTGATTACATCTTGAAGTTGATTACTATATGGTTTATTTGGTGGAAGATTATATGTTCAGATACATTACGCTATTTAATACCCCTATGATCTTGAGCATGATTATCATTTGTGAGTAGTTACTTTTGTTCTTGAGGTCACAGGAGAAATCTTGTTGCAAGTAATCATGTGAACTTGATATCTGTTAGATATTTTGATGGTATGTATGTTGTGATTCCCTTAGTGGTGTGATGTGAACGTCGACTGCATGACACTTCACCATATTTGGGCCTTAGGGAATGCATTGTGGAGTAGTTATTAGATGATGGGTTGTTAGAGTGATAGAAGCTTAAACCCTAGTTTATGCACTATTCCGTAAGGGACCGATTTGGATCCAAAAGTTTAATGATATGGTTAAATTTTATCTTAATACTTTTCTCGTAGTTGAGGATGCTTGCAAGGGGGTTAATCATAAGTAGGAGGTTTGTTCAAGTAAGAACAACACCTAAGCACCGGTCCACCTATAGTGCGTAAAAACGGTCTACCAAGTATAATTGGACAAGACGGATTGCAATCAATATCAAGAACAATAAAGTCTAGGGGCACATAATTCCTATTTGCAAGAATAAGAACATCATTAATTCTTCCCATAGGCTTTTTAATAGTAGAATCCTTCAAGTGCAAAAGGAGAACATTCCTCCATATCGGTAAGACCAAACACGTCACATAGAGATTTCGGAATTTTGGAAGCACTAGCACCCAAATCACACAAAGCAAAACACTCATAATTTTTAATCTTGATTTTGATAGTACGTTCCCATTATCATGTAATTTCCTAGGAATCGAAATCTCTAATTCCAATTTTTCTTCCAAAGCTTTCATCATAGCATCAACAATATGTCTAGTAAAAGCTTTATTTGTCCATAAGCATGGGGTGAATTAATCATGGATTGCAACAAATAAATACAATCAATCAAAGAGAAATTGTCATAATTAAGGTCTTTGTAATCCAAAAGAGTGGCACATCACTAGTTAAAGTTTTGACCTCTCCAAACCCACTTTTATCAAAATTTTCATCAAGATTTTCACCCTCCGGATTATCGGGATGCCTTCTAACTAAAGTTGACTCTTATTCATTCCCTTTATCATCAATTTTAATCTTACTAAACAAGGAATCAATAGAAGAAACACCAATCACTTTAAGATCTTCATCATTTTTATGAAAGCAATCACTAGAAAACGCTCTTTCTAAATTTTTTTCTTTTAGCTCTAAGCATAGAAGTACTTTTCTTACTTTCATCCATAGAATCATATAAAGCTTTAATTGATTCCTCAACCTTGGGTACAAAAATTTTCAACTTAAGATTTTCTACATCGTGAGAAATCCTAACAATGCTTCTAGACATAACATCAATCTTATTCAACTTTTCTTATATCGTATTGTTGATAACTTTTTGAGCATTGATAAATTATTCTCAAGATCAGAGGTGTTCCTATTATTATTATAAGAAGTATTACCATAGGAACCACCATAATTATTAGAGCTATTTCCAGGAAAAGGCCTAGGATTAAAATTACCTCTATAAGCATCGTTATTAAAATTGTTTTGCGAGACAAAATTCACATCTACGGAGTCACTAATTTGTTCAATCAAAGTAGACAAAGGCACATCATTAAGATCAATAGGAGCACTTTTATTAGCAACCAATTTCATAAGAGCATCAACTTTTTCACTCAAAGTATTAATTTCTTCAACCGAATTAATTTATTTACTAGTAGGAGCTCTTTCGGTATGCCATTGTGAATAATTTTCCATAATATTATCAAGATTTCTAAAAGATTTATAGAAAAAAATTAAATCCCGCATAAAATTCAATCTCGCGGCGGAATCTAAAAGATTTCTATAAACAAAATTCAATCCCGCATAAAAAAAGTATAATCATCCAAAGATTTTAAACCATGAGTAGGAAAATTTCTTAGCATCAATTTCATTCTTTCCCAAGATTGTGCAACATGTTTGTAGGATCGGAAGTGTGTCTAGAGGGGGTGATTAGACTACTTGACCAAATAAAAATTTAGCCTTTTCCCAATTTTAGTTCTTGGTAGATTTTAGTTATCTTAGCACAAGTCAAGCAATCTCCACACAATTCAAGCAAGCATGCAAAAGAGTATATGAGCAGCGGAAAGTAAAGCATGCAACTTGCAAGAATGTAAAGGGAAGGGTTTGGAGGATTCAAACATAATTGGAGACACATATGTTTTTGTCGTGGTTCTGATAGGTGGTGCTATCATACATCCACGTTGATGGAGACTTCAACCCACGGAGGGTAACGGTTGCGCGAGTCCACGGAGGGCTCCACTCACGAAGGGTCCACGAAGAAGCAACCTTGTCTATTCCATCACGGTCGTCGCCCACGAAGGACTTGCCTCACTAGTGGTAGATCTTCACGAAGTAGGCGATCTCCTTGCCCTTACAAACTCCTTGGTTCAACTCCACAATCTTGTCGGAGGCTCCCAAGTGACACCTAGCCAATCTAGGAGACACCACTCTCCAAGAAGTAACAAATGGTGTGTTGATGATGAACTCCTTGCTCTTGTGCTCCAACTCTTGCCGTTTCCGGCGTTAAGTTATATTTATTTCCTCGGGTTCGGGTTTTGTCTCCGTGTGTTGTTGTCGTTGTCATGCATCTCATATCATGTCATCATGTGCATTGCATTTGCATACGTGTTTGTCTCATGCTTTCGAGCATTTTCCCCGTTGTCCGTTTTGCATTCCGGCGCTTCGTTCTCCTCCGGTGGTCATTCCTAGCTTTCTTTCGTGTGTGGGGATTAAACATTTCCGGATTGGACCGAGACTTGCCAAGCGGCCTTGGTTTACTAGCGGTAGACCGCCTGTCAAGTTTCGTATCATTTGGACTTCGTTTGATACTCCAACGGTTAACCGAGGGACCGAAAAGGCCTCGTGTGTGTTGCAGCCCAAAACCCCTCCAATTTGTCCCAAAACCCACCTAACTCTGCTCCATGTTCTAGAGCGTTCGATCACGATCGCGTGGCCGAAAACCGCACCTCATTTGGACTCTCCTAGCTCCCCCTATGCCTATATATACACCCCCCCATTCCAAATTCGCGGATCCTCTCCCCCCTAACCCTAAAAATCCTAGATCCGCCGCTCCGGACGTGTCCGGGCGGAGCCAGACAATGTCCGCCGCCACCACCGCCCAACCAGGACGCGCCACCTGTCCCGGGGCGGGACCGCTTCGCCGCCGACCGCGCCAGGCCCGCGAGGCCCACGCGCGGCCCTCCCCGCCGCCGAGCCGGGCCTGAGGCGCCCGCCCGCGCCACCTCATCCCCTTCCTCGCCTCCGCTGCCTCGCCGGCCGGAGTTCTCCATCGGCCAGCCCCGCGGCTCCCGGCGCCTCCGCAGCCGTCGCCGGGGCCGCCGCCACTTGCCGGCAACGCCGCCCCCGCCGCCGCACATCGCCGCCCCTCGTCGCCTCGGTCGTCGGCGCCCAAGCCCCCGGCGACCCCCCTCCCTCCGGCAAGTCCCGCGTCGCCGGCGAGCTCGAGATCCGCCGCCGGTGAACAGTGCATCATGCGGTGAACAGTAAACCCTAGATCGCGCGGGGTAAATTTCGTCTAAGTCCCGAAATTCTTGATCCATATGCTCCTGTTCGAGGCCCCGTAACTTTGCATCTGTAGCTCCGATTCATGCATATAGCATATCAAAATGTTCATCTCAGAGAGTACATCATTTCATTCCATTGTATCATTTTCATTAGAGTTCATCTTGATGCCCGAAATGCTATTAGAAGAGGGCTACTTGAGTTAATTGTCAGATCTGTTACTCCGTTTAGCACTTTTGTCATTTTTGCCATGATTATTGTGTGCATGATATGCCCGTGAGTTCTACATGTGTTTTGTTAAGGGTTTTGTCATCTTTCCAGAGGTGCAACCCATGTATTTTTAGGATGTGTGTGGTGACTTGTGCAAGCTTTCAAAGTGGTGCACTTGCTAAGTCTGTTTTCAGGGACTTAGTAATTTCACTAAGTCATGGGATTGTTTATCTCACGATGCCATATGTTCATGTTGTTTCCTAGTGATCCGTGCCTCTTTTGAGGATGATCAGTAAGGATGTTTTGTCAATATTGTAGTTCTGTATCCATCCATGTCTTTGTTTGCACATATGGAGCACCCTAGCTTGAGTCAATCGAGCTCTACTTTTGCTACTTTGTGAATCTGGGTAGATTGTCAACTTGTTTGCAATTTTGCCGGTGATGTTGTAGTTGATCCGTGCATGCTATGCCATTGTTATTTCCATGTATAGCTTGCATTTTGTGCCTTCTTTATGGGTGTATGCTTGTCTTGCCATGACTTGCTCTGTAGTGAGTGCATCAAGCTCATAAACATGCCTACTTGAGTTATATTTCAGCATGTGTCAGTTTTTCACTAAGTCTGGAACTGGTTATGTTTTTGCTATGTTCACGTGCTTGCCATTGTATTTTCTGATCCCTTTTGGCTCAAGGTCACTAAGGGACTTTTGTTAAGCTCTTTGAGTAGCTCCATGTCATGCTTTACTTTTCCATGTTCAGGTTCTGTAGCATGTAGTTTTGTTGCTCCGAAGAGGGCTACCTGATCGGAAATTCCAGACAAGTGTTAATTTCACTAAGTCTGAGTTATGTTTGCCATATGCATTTTTGCCATGCTTGTTTGAACCCGTTAATGGATGATTTGGCCGTAGCTCAGTGCTAGACTTTTGTTAAGCATCTTGTGTGCATCCCTGCCATGTATTTTGTTGTCATGTTTGGGTGTTGTAGCATGTTCATTTCGTTGCATTTAGATGCCTACTTGCTGTAAATCGTAGACCGGTGTCATTTTTTGAATCGCTTGCCATTTCCAAACCGTAACTCCGATTCCGGCGTTCTTTATATCGGTTTCAAGCGATTTCATCCCATCTTTCCAGTGGAATACTTGGTTTTCCAAGTTGAGGCCAGGTTCATGCATTTCCTGTCATATCTTGCATTTTGCATCCCGCATCGCATCCCGCATAGCATATCATCTTTGTATTGTGTTGTTTGAGTTTGCACGTGGTTGATTGTATCCTTGTTGCTTGTTTGTGTTGTTTGGGTATTGCCGGGAGACGAGTTCGCTAACAAGGAGCCCGTTGAGTTTGCTTTTGAGGATCCAGTCAACTCTGACAGCTGTGCAGGCAAGATGATCATACCCTCGATATCATTACTATCTTTGCTATGCTAGTTTGCTCACTCTTTTGCTATGCCATTGCTACGATGCCTACCACTTGCTTGCAAGCCTCCCAAATTGCCATGTCAAACCCCTAACCCACCATTGTCCTAGCAAACCGTTGATTGGCTATGTTACCGCTTTGCTCAGCCCCTCTTATAGCGTTGCTAGTTGCAGGTCAAGATTGGAGGTCGTTCCTTGTTGGAACATTTATTTACTTGTTGGGATATCATTATATTATCTTGCTATCTTAATGCATCTATATACTTGGTAAAGGGTGGAAGGCTCGGCCTCTCGCCTAGTGTTTTGTTCCACTCTTGCCGCCCTAGTTTCTGTCATATCAGTGTTATGTTCCCGGATTTTGCGTTCCTTGCGCGGTTGGGTTATAATGGGAACCCCTTGATATTTCCCGTTGATTAAAGCTTTTCTAGCAATGCCCAACATTGGTCTTACCCTTTGCCACCTAGCCTCTTTTTCCCTCGGGTTTTTGGAGCCCGCGGGTCATCTTA
>NC_041386.1:486464635-486479361 GCF_002162155.2 Triticum dicoccoides
GCCACCTCGGGGCAACTTGAGGGTTGGTTTTACTCGTAGGATGTCTCATCTGAGTGTGCCCTGAGAAAGAGATATGTGCACCTCCTATCGGGATTTGTCGGCACATTCGGGCGGTGTTGCTGGTCTTGTTTTAACCTGTCGAAGTGTCTTGAGTTACCGAGATACCGAGTCTGATCGGAATGTCTTGGGAGGAGGTCTATTCCTTCGTTGACCGTGAGAGCTTGTCATGGGCTAAGTTGGGACTCCCCTGCAGGGATTTGAACTTTTGAAAGCCGTGCCCGCGGTTATGGGCAGATGGGAATTTGTTAATGTCCGGTTGTAGATAACTTGAACCTTAACTTAATTAAAATGAATCAACTGAGTGTGTTACCGTGATGGCCTCTTCTCGGCGGAGTCCGGGAAGTGGACACGGTGTTGGAGTAATGTTTGCGTAGGTTGCTCTCTAGTTTCTCGCTCGCGCTTTGCCTCCTCTTCTCGCTCTCCTTTGCGAATAAGTTAGCCACCATACTTGTTAGTCGCTTGCTGCAGCTCCACTCATATTTTTTTACCTTGCCTTACCTATAAGCTTAAATAGTCTTGATTGCGAGGGTGCGAGATTGCTGAGTCCCTGTGGCTCACAGATTACTATTACACCAGATGCAGGGCCTGATGATTCCGCTCTAGGAGACGCGTACGAGCTCAAGTGGGAGTTCGACGAAGACTCTCAACGTTACTATGTCTCCTTTCCCGATGATCAGTAGTGGTGCCCAGTTGGGGGTGAACGGGACCGTTGTCGCATGTTGGGTTCTCTTTTATTTTGGCGCCGTAGTCGGGCCATGAGTGTTTGGATGATGTAATGTTATTTATGTACTTGTTTGACGTGGCGAGTGTAAGCCAACTATGTTATCTCCCTTTTATTATTTACATTACATGGGATGTTGTGAAGATTGCCTAACTTGCGACATATGTCTTCAATGCGATTATGTCTCTAAGTCGTGCCTCGACACGTGGGAGCTATAGTCGCATCGAGGGTGTTACACACCTAGCCAATCTAGGAGACACCACTCTCCAAGAAGTAACAAATGGTGTGTTGATGATGAACTCCTTGCTCTTGTGCTTCAAATGATAGTCTCCCCAACACTCAACTCTCTCTCACAGGATTTGGATTTGGTGGAAAGAAGATTTGAGTGGAAAGCAACTTGGGGAAGGCTAGAGATCAAGATTCATATGGTTGGAATGGAATATCTTGAGCTCAACACAAGTGTAGGTGGTTCTCTCTCAGAAAATGTGTATTGGAAGTGTAGATGTGTTTTGATGGCTTTCTCCATGAATGAAGAGAGGGTGGAGGGGTATATATAGCCTCCACACAAAATCTAACCGTTACACACAATCTGCCAAACTCGGTGGGACCGAATGGTTAAACTCGGTCGGACCGATTCAGCAAACCTAGTGACCGTTAGGATTTTCGATGGGACTGAGATGCAACTCGGTAGGACCGATATGGTTAGGGTTAGGGCATAACGTAATCTCAGTGTGACCGATTACACAAACTTGGTGGGACCGATTTTGGTAATAAGCTAACCAGAGAGTTGGTCAGGTAAACTCGGTGGGACCGATTCGCTCATCTCGGTGAGACCGAAATGTTACAAAAGGGAAACAAAGAGTTTACATTGCAATCTCGGTGGGACCGATCGCTCACTTCGGTTAGACCGAAACGTTACGAAGGTAAACAGAGAGATTACAATCCCATCTCAGTGAGACCGAGATCCCTATCGGTGAGACCGATTTGGCTAGGGTTTGTGGCAATGGCTATGACATTTGAAACTCGGTGGCACCGGATAGAAAGAATCGGTGGGGCCGATATTGACTTTTGATTTAGGTCATATGTGGATGTGGAAAGGTAGTTGAGGGTTTTGGAGCATATCACTAAGCACTTTGAGCAAGCAAGCCATTAAGCAACACCTCATCCCTCCTTGATAGTATTGGCTTTTCCTATAGACTCAATGTGATCTTGGATCACTAAAATATAAAATGTAGAGTCTTGAGCTTCAAGCTTGAGCCAAACTTTTTGTCCTTGGAATTTTGAGGGATCCGCTTTCCTCATCCATGCCATGCCATTCATTGAGCTTTTCCTGAAATATTATTCTTGGAATAATATTAGCTCAATGAGCTATATGTTGTTAGGAATTACCAAAACCACCCAGGGATAGTTGCACTTTCAATCTCCCCCTTTTTGGTAATTGATGACAACATATAGATCAAAGCTTCGACAAATGATAATAAGAGTGAAAGATATTGTCACTTTGAGAAGTATGTGAAAAGCAAGAGCTCCCCCTAAATTTGTGCATATCTTAAGATTTGCTTTGGACTGCAAATGCACAATGAGTTAGGATCATGGGTTACTCTTCTATGTCACATACATCTTGGTGGAGCGCTCAAAATGATAAGAATTAAATACCTGCACTCATCACCAAGCAAAGTGAATGATCAAATAGGGATAAAATGATAGTATCATCCAACAAGCATAAGTGTAGCTTATGATCAACCACATGATCATCAATGTCTCACAGATAATAGCATAGTATCTCAAGCAATCAAAAGTAAACAAAGTTCAACCAAGAAGACAAGAGAGAACAAAAGAAAACAAACTCTCTCTCTCTCTCTCGAAGCCTATGATCTATACATTTTTCTCCCCCTTTGGCAACAAGTTAGCAAAAAGTTCATAGAAAATGCATAGCACTAAAACGACTCTCAGGCTAGGTCTTCAGGTGGTGGAGTCCGGATAACGCCAAGGACGAAGGCTTCAGTTGAAGTAGATGGAGTATATAGGCATCACGTCCGAGACAAGTAGACCGACTCCTCCCTGCATCTACTACTATTACTCCACTCATCGACCGATATCCAGCATGCATCTAGAGTATTAAGTTAATGAAAACAGAGTAACGCCTTAAGCAAGATGACATGATGTAGAGGGATAAATTCATGCAATATGATATAAACCCCATCTTGTTATCCTCGATGGCAACAATACAATATGTGCCTTGCTGCCCCTACTATCACTCGGAAAGGACACCGCAAGATTGAACCCAAAGCTAAGCACTTCTCCCATTGCAAGAAAAACCAATCTAGTAGGCCAAACCAAACTGATAATTCGAAGAGACTTGCAAAGATAACCAATCATACATAAAAGAATTCAGAGAAGATTCAAATATTGTTCATAGATAATCTTGATCATAAACCCACAATTCATCAGTCTCAACAAACACACCGCAAAAAGAAGATTACATCGAATAGATCTCCACGAGAGAGGGAGAGAACATTGTATTGAGATCCAAAAAGAGAGAAGAAGCCATCTAGCTACTAACTATGGACCCGAAGGTCTGAGGTAAACTACTCACACTTCATCGGAGGGGCTATGGTGATGATGTAGAAGCCCTCCGTGGTGGATTCCCCTTCCAGCGGAGCTCCGGAACAGGCCCCAAGTTGGGATCTCGTGGGTACAGAAAGTTGCGGCGGTGGAATTAGGTTTTTGGCTCCGTATCTGATCGTTTGGGGGTACATAGGTATATATAAGAGGAAGGAGTACGTCGGTGGAGCTTCGAGGGGCCCATGAGGTAGGGGGCGCGCCCTAGGGGGGCACCCTCCACCCTTGTGACCGCCTCATGGCTTTCTTGACGGAGGGTCCAAGTCTCCTGGATCTTATCTGATGAGAAAATCACGTTCCCGAAGGTTTCATTCCGTTTGGACTCCGTTTGATATTCCGTTTCTTCGAAACACTGAAATAGGCAAAAAAAACAGCAAATCTGGGCTGGGCCTCCGGTTAATAGGTTAGTCCGAAAAGTAATATAAAAGTGGAAAATAAAGCCCAATATGGTCCAAACAGTAGATAATATAGCATGGAGCAATCAAAAATTATAGATACGTTGGAGACGTATCAGGCATCCCCAAGCTTAATTTCTGCTCGTCCTCGAGTAGGTAAATGATAAAGAGAGAATTTTTGATGCGGAGTTCCACTTGGCATAATTTCAATGTAAATCTTCTTAATTGTAGTATGAATATTCAGATTCAAAAGATTCAAGACAAAAGCTCATATTGACATGGAAATAATAATACTTCAAGCATACTAAGTAAGCAATTATGTCTTCTCAAAATAACATGGCCAAAGAAAGTTCATCCCTACAAAATCATATAGTTTAGTCATGCTCCATTTTTGTCACACAAGAATGCTCTCATCATGCACAACCCCGATGACAAGCCAAGCAATTGTTTCGTACTTTAATAATCTCATACTTTATAAACCTTCACGCAATACATGAGCGTGAGCCATGGATATAGCACTATGGGTGGAATAGAATATGGTGATGGGGGTTATGTGGAGAAGACAAAAAAGGAGAAGATCTCACATCAACGAGGCTAATCAATAGGCTATGGAGATGCCCATCGATTGCTGTTAATGCAAGGAGTAGGGATTGCCATGCAACAGATGCACTAGAGCTATAAATATATGAAAGCTCAACAAAAGAAACTAAGTGGGTGTGCATCCAACTTGCTTGCTCACGAAGACCTAGGGCATTTGAGGAAGCCCATTGTTGGAATATACAAGCCAAGTTCTATAATGAAAGATTCCCACTAGTATATGAAAATGACAAAACAAGAGACTCTCTATCATGAAGATTATGGTGCTACTTTGAAGCACAAGTGTGAAAAAAAAGGATAGTAACATTGCCCCTTTTTATTTATTTTGTCTTTCTTTTTTAGCCTTCTTTTTTTTCTTTGGCCTTTCTTTTTTTGGGTACAATGCTCTATTGAATGAGGATCATCACACTTCTATTTATTTACAACTCAATGATTAGAACTCGATACTAGAACAAAGTATGACTCTATATGTATGCCTCCGGCGGTGTACCGGGATATGCAATGAACCAAGAGTGACATGTATGAAAGAATTATGAACGGTGGCTTTGCCACAAATACTATGTCAACGACATGATCATGCTAAGCAATATGACAATGACAAATGTGTCATGATGAATGGAATGGTGGAAAGTTGCATGGCAATATATCTCGGAATGGCTATGGAAATGCCATAATAGGTAGGTATGGTAGCTGTTTTGAGGAAGATATAAGGAGGTTTATGTGTGAAAGAGCATATCATATCATGGGGTTTGGGTGCACCGACGAAGTTTGCACCAACTCTCAATGTGAGAAAGGGCAATGCACGGTTACGAAGAGGCTAGCAATGATGGAAGGGTGAGAGTGCGTATAATCCATGAACTCAACATTAGTCATAAAGAACTCATATACTTATTGCAAAAATCTACAAGCCATCGAAAACCAAAGCACTACGCGCATGCTCCTAGGGGGATAGATTGGTAGGAAAAGACCATCGCTCGTCCCCGACCGCCACTCATAAGGAGGACAATCAAATAACACCTCATGTTTCAAATTTGTTACATAAGGTTTACCATACGTGCATGCTACAGGACTTGCAAACTTCAACACAAGCATTTCTCAAATTCACAACTACTCAACTAGCACGACTTTGATATTATCACCTCCATATCTCAAAAAAATTATCAATCATCAAACTTTTCTTAGTATTCAACGCACTCAAAAGAAAGCTTTACAAATCTTGAATACCAAGCATATTATTATTAAGCAAATTACCATGCTATTTAAGACTCTCAAAATAATCTAAGTGAAGCATGAGAGATCAATAGTTTCTATAAAACAAATCCACCACTGTGCTCTAAAAGATATAAGTGAAGCACTAGAGCAAAACTATAAAGCTCAAAAGATATAAGTGAAGCACATAGAGTATTCTAACAATTCCAATTCATGTATGGCTCTCTCAAAAGGTGTGCACAGAAAGGATGATTGTGGTACATTAAAAAGCAAAGACTCAAATCATACAAGACGCTCCAAGCAAAACACATATCATGTGGTGAATAAAAATATAGCTCCAAGTAAAGTTACCGATGGAAGTAGACGAAAGAGGGGATGCCTTCCGGGGCATCCCCAAGCTTTGACTTTTTGGTGTCCTTGGATTATCTTGGGGGTGCCATGGGAATCCCCAATATTAGGCTCTTGCCACTCCTTGTCCCATAATCCATCAAAAAAATTCACCCAAAACTTGAAAACTTCACAACACAAAACTCAACAGAAATCTCGTGAGCTCCGTTAGCGAAAGAAAACAAAAGACCACTTCAAGATACTGTAATGAACTCATTCTTTATTTATATTGGTGTTAAACCTACTGTATTCCAACTTCTCTATGGATTATAAACTATTTTACTAGCCATAGATTCATCAAAATAAGCAAACAACACACGAAAAACAGAATCTGCCAAAAACAGAACAGTCTGTAGTAATCTGTAACTAACGAAAACTTCTGGAACTCCAAAAAATCAGCCAAAATAGGACGACATAGGAAATTTGTTTAGTGATCAGCAGCAATTGGAATCAGTATTTTATCACGTTCTGGTGACTTTTAACAATTGTTTTCGTGAACCGAAAGTTTCTGGAAATTACAGCAAGATCAAATAACTATCATCCAAGAAGATCCTATAGGTTTAACTTGGCACAAACACTAATTAAAAGATAAAACCACATATAAACAGAAGGTAGATGGATTATTACTAAGCAGCAAGGAAAAATATTGGGTTGTCTCCCAACAAGCGCTTTTCTTTAAAGCCTTTTTAGCTAGGCTTTGACATTTCAATGATGCTCACAAGAAAGACAAGAATTGAGGCACAAAGAGAGCATCATAAAACATGTGACAAACACACTTAAGTCTAACATACTTCCTATGCATAGGAATATTATAGGCAAATAAATTATCATAGCTAGCAAAAACTAGCATATGCAAGGAAGCGGAAAGGAACAATAGCAATCTCAACATAACGAGAGGTAATTTAGTAACATGAAAATTTCTATAACCATATTTTCCTCTCTCATAATAATTACATGTAGGATCATAAGAAAATTCAACAATATAGCTATCACATAACATATTCTCAACACGATCCACATGCATGCGAAGTTGACACTCTTCCAAAATAGTGGGATTATCATTAACTAAAGTCATGATTTCTCCAAGCCCACTTTTATCAAAAATTTCATAAGATTGAATGTTATCCAAATATGTGGGATCTAAGTTGACACTCTTCCAAACCCACTTTCAATATTATTGCAAACACTATTATCAATCTTATATTCGTCATGGTGCTTAAATAAATTTTCAATATCATAAGAAGAATCTCCCCAATCATGACTATTAGACATAGCAAAACTAGCATCCCCAAGCTTAGGGTTTTGCATATTATTAGCATAATTTACATCAATAGAATTTATAATAAAATCATTGCAATCATGCTTTTTATTCAAAGATCTATCGTGAAGCACTTCATCACAATTTCCAGATTTACGGATTTCAGGCAAAAGCTTATAAAGATAATCTAGTGCATCCAAATCACTAGGAATTGGTTCATCATAATTGGATCTCTTAAAAAGATTGGCAAGCGGATGAGGATCCATAGATATTAGCTTCTCTGTTCAGGAATAAATACTCAACTATTTCAACCAAGCGAGAAAATGAGCCAAGAAAGACATCAAGGCGAACGGAAAAGAGAGGGCGAATAAAATGGCAAGGGTGAAGTGCAGGAGAGGAAAACGAGAGGCAAATGGCAAATAATGTAATGCGAGAGATAAGGGATTGTGATGGGTACTTGGTATGTTGACTTTTGCGTAGACTCCCCGGCAACGGCGCCAGAAGTTCTTCTTGCTACCTCCTGAGCACTGCGTTGGATTTCTTCGAAGAGGAGAGGATGATGCAGCAAAGTAGCGTAAGTATTTCCCTCAGTTTTTGAGAACCAGGGTATCAATCCAGTAGGAGGCCACGCGCGAGTCCCTCGTACCTACACAAAATGATAGCTCAACGCAACCAACACGATTAGGGGTTGTCAATCCCTTCACGGTCACTTACGGGAGTGAGATCTGATAGAGATGATAGATAATATTTTTGGTATTTTTTATATAAAGATGCAAGGTAAAATAAAAGGCAAAAGTAAAAAAGCAAAGCAATAATAAAGTGGTTGGAGATTGATATGATGAGAATAGACCCGGGGGCCATAGATTTCACTAGTGGCTTCTCGCAAGAGCATAAGTATTTCTACGGTGGGTGAACAAATTACCGTTGAGCAATTGACAGAATTGAGCATAGTTATGAGAATATCTAGGTATGATCATGTATATAGGCATCACGTCCGAGACAAGTAGACCGACTCCTCCTTGCATCTACTACTATTACTCCACTCATCGACCGATATCCAGCATGCATCTAGAGTATTAAGTTAATGAAAACAGAGTAACGCCTTAAGCAAGATGACATGATGTAGGGGATAAATTCATGCAATATGATATAAACCCCATCTTGTTATCCTCGATGGCAACAATACAATACGTGCCTTGCTGCCCCTACTGTCACTCGGAAAGGACACCGCAAGATTGAACCCAAAGCTAAGCACTTCTCCCATTGCAAGAAAAACCAATCTAGTAGGCCAAACCAAACTAATAATTCGAAGAGACGTGCAAAGATAACCAATCATACATAAAAGAATTCAGAGAAGATTCAAATATTGTTCATAGATAATCTTGATCGTAAACCCACAATTTATCAGTCTCAACAAACACACCGCAAAAAGAAGATTACATCGAATAGATCTCCACGAGAGAGGGGGAGAACATTGTATTGAGATCCAAAAAGAGAGAAGAAGCCATCTAGCTACTAACTATGGACCCGAAGGTCTGAGGTAAACTACTCACACTTCATCGGAGGGGCTATGGTGATGATGTAGAAGCCCTTCATGGTGGATTCCCCTTCCGGCGGAGCTCCGGAACAGGCCCCAAGATGGGATCTCGTGGGTACAGAAAGTTGCAGCGGTGGAATTAGGTTTTTGGCTCCGTATTTGATCGTTTAGGGGTACGTAGGTAAATATAGGAGGAAGGAGTACGTCGGTAGAGCTTCGAGGGGCCCACGAGGCAGGAGGCACGCCCTAGGGGGGCGCCCTCCACCCTCGTGATCGCCTCGTGGCTTTATTGACGGAGGGTCCAAGTCTCCTGGATATTATCTGATGAGAAAATCACGTCCCCGAAGGTTTCATTACGTTTGGACTCCATTTGATATTCCGTTTCTTCGAAACACTGAAATAGGCAAAAAACAGCAAATCTGGGCTGGGCCTCAGGTTAATAGGTTAGTCCCAAAAGTAATATAAAAGTGGAAAATAAAGCCCAATATGGTCTAAAACAGTAGATAATATAGCATCGAGCAATCAAAAATTATAGATATGTTGGAGACGTATCAATATTCCATGTGTTGACCCGCTTTCGGGCTGCAACGTATTATGTTGCAGACTTTTCAGACGAGGAGTAAGGTTCGCTAGGTCGTTGTCATGCACTCAGCTATGCCGTTGGATTTGATGGACTCACTTTATCTTCCAAGTCTTCCGTTGTTATCTTATTTAGACGGCCTTAAGCCATATTTATTGTGTTAAGTTCTCTTTTGAGACATTCAATGTAATAAGTGTGTGATTGCTACTCTGCTATAAATCCTTCGAGTACTGTGTGTGTCAGCATTACCGATCCAGGGATGACACTGAAGCACACAGACTTGACCGTCTGAGGTCGGGTCGCTACACGTGCGTGCCAGTGTTCTGGGCTAGAGGCCACGATACTACCGCTCGCGTGGAGTGGTACTACCACACAGCACGGTACTACTGCTACCCTGGGTGGTACTACCGTGGACAGCTGCGGTACTACTGCTCCCTTGAGCAGTACTACTGCACGCCACAGAACTATAGCACTTGGAGGCCTTCATCTTCGCATAGACAAGGGAAAACAATCGGTGCTCCAATGAAGTGAAGGAAAGGTGGCGCAAAGGATCATATGTGTACGTGTTGATTCCACCCTAACCTTTCCGAAGCGGACCCCCTCTTAATAGTATGACTTTCCTACAACTCAAATCCACCGAAAAGAAACGTAGAGAAACGCCGTCTTCGATAGGCTCCGAGGGGCACCGAATCGTCTTGTGCCTAGACATGAGATATCTGAAATGCTCAATGCACACGATTAGTCCACAAATGCATTGTCATCAATCACCAAAACCACATAGGGAGAAATATGCCCTTACAACCTATCTTTTACTTTTATGTATTTACTTTTATGCAACACTCAAAGTATTCTTCCCTATTCCTTTTTATTTACTCTTTTGCAAGCATCATGTGGTGAGGAAAGATCTAGGCACATATATCCAGTTGAATATGGGTGGGCATGAGTTATTATTGTTGACATCACCCTTGAGGTGAATACGTTGGGAGGCTAAACTATAAGCCCCTATCTTCCTATGTGTCTGGTTGATACTTTTTGGTCATGGGTATGCGGTGAGTGTTAGCAATCATAGAAGACTATATGATGGTTGAGTATGTGGACTTGCCAAAAGGCCCGATACGAGACCCTTCATGAAAAGATGATGAATTGTAGTTGCAAAGTTGACTGAGAACATAGTTTGTTGGTTTTCAATAGAGTTTATGCTTTATACTTCGATGTTGTGGTGAATTGTTACTTGTTTATAAGAAGTTTATGATAGAAGTTATGTGATAAAAGTTCTATGGTAAATTTTGTTGCTGTTATAATAATATACATGATGCTTCTATATCCGTATTTTGTTTTTATCGACACCTCTCTCTCCCTAAGCATGTGGACATGTTTTTCGATATCGTTTTTTCGCTTGAGGACAAGCGAGGTCTAAGCTTGGAGGAGTTGATACATCCATTTTTCATCATGTTTACCTACTGTTATTTACTATGTTTTGATGCATAATAATGCCTTTTGGAGTAATTCTAATGCCTTTTCCCTCATAATATGCAAGGTTTACACAAAGAGGGAGAGTACCGGCAGCTGGAATTCTGGACCTGGAAAAGCTACATCAGAGTTACCTATTCAGCACATCTCCAAATGAGCTGAAAATTTACGGAGAATTGTTTTGGAATATATGAGGAATATTGGAGCAAATAACCACCAGAGGGGGCCCACCAGGTGGGCATAACCCATCTGGGTGCTCCAGGGAGCCCAGGCGTGCCCTGGTGGGTTGTGCCCTCCTCGGCCCACCTTCGGTGCCCCTCTTCTAGTATATAAGTCATTTTGACCTAGAAAAAATAAGAGGAGGACTTTTGGGAGGAAGCGCCGCTGTCTCAAGGCGGAACTTCGGCAGGAGCACTTTTGCCCTCCAGTGGAGCGATTCCGCTGGGGGAACTTCCCTCCCGGAGGGGGAAATCAATGTCATCATCATCACCAACAACTCCCCCATCCTGGGGAGGGCAATCTTCATCAATATCTTCAACAACACCATCTCCTCTCAAACCCTAGTTCATCTCTTGTGTTCAATCTTTGCACTAGAACCTTAGATTGGTGCTTGTGGGTGACTAGTAGTGTTGATTACATCTTGAAGTTGATTACTATATGGTTTATTTGGTGGAAGATTATATGTTCAGATACATTACGCTATTTAATACCCCTATGATCTTGAGCATGATTATCATTTGTGAGTAGTTACTTTTGTTCTTGAGGTCACGGGAGAAATCTTGTTGCAAGTAATCATGTGAACTTGATATCTGTTAGATATTTTGATGGTATGTATGTTGTGATTCCCTTAGTGGTGTGATGTGAACGTCGACTGCATGACACTTCACCATATTTGGGCCTTAGGGAATGCATTGTGGAGTAGTTATTAGATGATGGGTTGTTAGAGTGACAGAAGCTTAAACCCTAGTTTATGCGCTATTCCGTAAGGGACCGATTTGGATCCAAAAGTTTAATGATATGGTTAAATTTTATCTTAATACTTTTCTCGTAGTTGAGGATGCTTGCAAGGGGGTTAATCATAAGTAGGAGGTTTGTTCAAGTAAGAACAACACCTAAGCACCGGTCCACCTATAGTGCGTAAAAACGGTCTACCAAGTATAATTGGACAAGACGGATTGCAATCAATATCAAGAACAATAAAATCTAGGGGCACATAATTCCTATTTGCAAGAATAAGAACATCATTAATTCTTCCCATAGGCTTTTTAATAGTAGAATCCTTCAAGTGCAAAAGGAGAACATTCCTCCATATCGGTAAGACCAAACACGTCACATAGAGATTTCGGAATTTTGGAAGCACTAGCACCCAAATCACACAAAGCAAAACACTCATAATTTTTAATCTTGATTTTGATAGTACGTTCCCATTATCATGTAATTTCCTAGGAATCGAAATCTCTAATTCCAATTTTTCTTCCAAAGCTTTCATCATAGCATCAACAATATGTCTAGTAAAAGATTTATTTGTCCATAAGCATGGGGTGAATTAATCATGGATTGCAACAAATAAATACAATCAATCAAAGAGAAATTGTCATAATTAAGGTCTTTGTAATCCAAAAGAGTGGCACATCACTAGTTAAAGTTTTGACCTCTCCAAACCCACTTTTATCAAAATTTTCATCAAGATTTTCACCCTCCGGATTATCGGGATGCCTTCTAACTAAAGTTGACTCTTATTCATTCCCTTTATCATCAATTTTAATCTTACTAAACAAGGAATCAATAGAAGAAACACCAATCACTTTAAGATCTTCATCATTTTTATGAAAGCAATCACTAGAAAACGCTCTTTCTAATTTTTTTTCTTTTAGCTCTAAGCATAGAAGTACTTTTCTTACTTTCATCCATAGAATCATATAAAGCTTTAATTGATTCCTCAACCTTGGGTACAAAAATTTTCAACTTAAGATTTTCTACATCGTGAGAAATCCTAACAATGCTTCTAGACATAACATCAATCTTATTCAACTTTTCTTATATCGTATTGTTGATAACTTTTTGAGCATTGATAAATTATTCTCAAGATCAGAGGTGTTCCTATTATTATTATAAGAAGTATTACCATAGGAACCACCATAATTATTAGAGCTATTTCCAGGAAAAGGCCTAGGATTAAAATTACCTCTATAAGCATCGTTATTAAAATTGTTTTGCGAGACAAAATTCACATCTACGGAGTCACTAATTTGTTCAATCAAAGTAGACAAAGGCACATCATTAAGATCAATAGGAGCACTTTTATTAGCAACCAATTTCATAAGAGCATCAACTTTTTCACTCAAAGTATTAATTTCTTCAACCGAATTAATTTATTTACTAGTAGGAGCTCTTTCGGTATGCCATTGTGAATAATTTTCCATAATATTATCAAGATTTCTAAAAGATTTATAGAAAAAAATTAAATCCCGCATAAAATTCAATCTCGCGGCGGAATCTAAAAGATTTCTATAAACAAAATTCAATCCCGCATAAAAAAAGTATAATCATCCAAAGATTTTAAACCATGAGTAGGAAAATTTCTTAGCATCAATTTCATTCTTTCCCAAGATTGTGCAACATGTTTGTAGGATCGGAAGTGTGTCTAGAGGGGGTGATTAGACTACTTGACCAAATAAAAATCTAGCCTTTTCCCAATTTTAGTTCTTGGTAGATTTTAGTTATCTTAGCACAAGTCAAGCAATCTCCACACAATTCAAGCAAGCATGCAAAAGAGTATATGAGCAGCGGAAAGTAAAGCATGCAACTTGCAAGAATGTAAAGGGAAGGGTTTGGAGGATTCAAACGTAATTGGAGACACATATGTTTTTGTCGTGGTTCTGATAGGTGGTGCTATCATACATCCACGTTGATGGAGACTTCAACCCACGGAGGGTAACGGTTGCGCGAGTCCACGGAGGGCTCCACTCACGAAGGGTCCACGAAGAAGCAACCTTGTCTATTCCATCACGGTCGTCGCCCATGAAGGACTTGCCTCACTAGTGGTAGATCTTCACGAAGTAGGCGATCTCCTTGCCCTTACAAACTCCTTGGTTCAACTCCACAATCTTGTCGGAGGCTCCCAAGTGACACCTAGCCAATCTAGGAGACACCACTCTCCAAGAAGTAACAAATGGTGTGTTGATGATGAACTCCTTGCTCTTGTGCTCCAACTCTTGCCGTTTCCGGCGTTAAGTTATATTTATTTCCTCGGGTTCGGGTTTTGTCTCCGTGTGTTGTTGTCGTTGTCATGCATCTCATATCATGTCATCATGTGCATTGCATTTGCATACGTGTTTGTCTCATGCTTTCGAGCATTTTCCCCGTTGTCCGTTTTGCATTCCGGCGCTTCGTTCTCCTCCGGTGGTCATTCCTAGCTTTCTTTCGTGTGTGGGGATTAAACATTTCCGGATTGGACCGAGACTTGCCAAGCGGCCTTGGTTTACTACCGGTAGACCGCCTGTCAAGTTTCGTATCATTTGGACTTCGTTTGATACTCCAACGGTTAACCGAGGGACCGAAAAGGCCTCGTGTGTGTTGCAGCCCAACACCCCTCCAATTTGTCCCAAAACCCACCTAACTCTGCTCCATGTTCTAGAGCGTTCGATCACGATCGCGTGGCCGAAAACCGCACCTCATTTGGACTCTCCTAGCTCCCCCTATGCCTATATATACACCCCCCCCCCATTCCAAATTCGCGGATCCTCTCCCCCCTAACCCTAAAAATCCTAGATCCGCCGCTCCGGACGTGTCCGGGCGGAGCCGGACAACGTCCGCCGCCACCGCCGCCCAACCAGGACGCGCCACCTGTCCCGGGGCGGGACCGCTTCGCCGCCGACCGCGCCAGGCCC
>NC_041386.1:486479971-486498287 GCF_002162155.2 Triticum dicoccoides
CCGAGCCGGGCCTGAGGCGCCCGCCCGCGCCACCTCATCCCCTTCCTCGCCTCCGCTGCCTCGCCGGCCGGAGTTCTCCATCGGCCAGCCCCGCGGCTCCCGGCGTCTCCGCAGCCGTCGCCGGGGCCGCCGCCACTTGCCGGCAATGCCGCCCCCGCCGCCGCACATCGCCGCCCCTCGTCGCCTCGGTCGTCGGTGCCCAAGCCCCCGGCGACCCCCCTCCCTCCGGCAAGTCCCGCGTCGCCGGCGAGCTCGAGATCCGCCGCCGGTGAACAGTGCATCACGCGGTGAACAGTAAACCCTAGATCGCGCGGGTAAATTTCGTCTAAGTCCCGAAATTCTTGATCCATATGCTCCTGTTCGAGGCCCCGTAAATTTGCATCCGTAGCTCCGATTCATGCATATAGCATATCAAAATGTTCATCTCAGAGAGTACATCATTTCATTCCACTGTATCATTTTCATTAGAGTTCATCTTGATGCCCGAAATGCTATTAGAATAGGGCTACTTGAGTTAATTGTCAGATTTGTTACTCCGTTTAGCACTTTTGTCATTTTTGCCATGATTATTGTGTGCATGATATGCCCGTGAGTTCTACATGTGTTTTGTTAAGGGTTTTGTCATCTTTCCAGAGGTGCAACCCATGTATTTTTAGGATGTGTGTGGTGACTTGTGCAAGCTTGCAAAGTGGTGCACTTGCTAAGTCTGTTTTCAGGGACTTAGTAATTTCACTAAGTCATGGGATTGTTTATCTCACGATGCCATATGTTCATGTTGTTTCCTAGTGATCCGTGCCTCTTTTGAGGATGATCAGTAAGGATGTTTTGTCAATATTGTAGTGCTCTATCCATCCATGTCTTTGTTTGCACATATGGAGCACCCTAGCTTGAGTCAATCGAGCTCTACTTTTGCTACTTTGTGAATCTGGGTAGATTGTCAACTTGTTTGCAATTTTGCCGATGATGTTGTAGTTGATCCGTGCATGCTATGCCATTGTTATTTCCATGTATAGCTTGCATTTTGTGCCTTCTTTATGGGTGTATGCTTGTCTTGCCATGACTTGCTCTGTAGTGAGTGCATCGAGCTCATAAACATGCCTACTTGAGTTATATTTCAGCATGTGTCAGTTTTTCACTAAGTCTGGAAATGATTATGTTTTTGCTATGTTCACGTGCTTGCCATTGTATTTTCTGATCCCTTTTGGCTCAAGGTCACTAAGGGACTTTTGTTAAGCTCTTTAAGTAGCTCCATGTCATGCTTTACTTTTCCATGTTCAGGTTCTGTAGCATGTAGTTTTGTTGCTCCGAAGAGGGCTACCTGATCGGAAATTCCAGACAAGTGTTAATTTCACTAAGTCTGAGTTATGTTTGCCATATGCATTTTTGCCATGCTTGTTTGAACCCGTTAATGGATGATTTGGCCGTAGCTCAGTGCTAGACTTTTGTTAAGCATCTTGTGTGCATCCCTGCCATGTATTTTGTTGTCATGTTTGGGTGTTGTAGCATGTTCATTTCGTTGCATTTGGATGCCTACTTGCTGTAAATCGCAGACCAGTGTCATTTTTTTAATCGCTTGCCATTTCCAAACCGTAAATCCGATTCCGACGTTCTTTATATCGGTTTCAAGCGATTTCATCCCATCTTTCCAGTGGCACACTTGGTTTTCCAAGTTGAGGCCAGGTTCATGCATTTCCTGTCATATCTTGCATTTTGCATCCCGCATCGCATCCCGCATAGCATATCATCTTTGCATTGTGTTGTTTGAGTTTGCACGTGGTTGATTGTATCCTTGTTGCTTGTTTGTCTTGTTTGGGTAGAGCCGGGAGACGAGTTCGCTAACAAGGAGCCCGTTGAGTTTGCTTTTGAGGATCCAGTCAACTCTGACAGCTGTGCAGGCAAGATGATCATACCCTCGATATCACTACTATCTTTGCTATGCTAGTTTGCTCACTCTTTTGCTATGCCATTGCTACGATGCCTACCACTTGCTTGCAAGCCTCCCAAATTGCCATGTCAAACCCCTAACCCACCATTGTCCTAGCAAACCGTTGATTGGCTATGTTACCGCTTTGCTCAGCCCCTCTTATAGCGTTGCTAGTTGCAGGTGAAGATTGGAGGTCGTTCCTTGTTGGAACATTTATTTACTTGTTGGGATATCATTATATTATCTTGCTATCTTAATGCATCTATATACTTGGTAAAGGGTGGAAGGCTCGGCCTCTCGCCTAGTGTTTTGTTCCACTCTTGCCGCCCTAGTTTCCGTCATATCGGTGTTATGTTCCCGGATTTTGCGTTCCTTATGCGGTTGGGTTATAATGGGAACCCCTTGATATTTCCCCTTGATTAAAGCTTTTCTAGCAATGCCCAACATTGGTCTTACCCTTTGCCACCTAGCCTCTTTTTCCCTCGGGTTTTTGGAGCCCGCGGGTCATCTTATTTTAACCCACCCCCCCGGGCCAGTGCTCCTCTGAGTATTGGTCCGACCGAGTAGACTGCGGGGCCACCTCGGGGCAACTTGAGGGTTGGTTTTACTCGTAGGATGTCTCATCTGAGTGTGCCCTGAGAAAGAGATATGTGCACCTCCTATCGGGATTTGTCGGCACATTCGGGCGGTGTTGCTGGTCTTGTTTTAACCTGTCGAAGTGTCTTGAGTTACCGAGATACCGAGTCTGATCGGAATGTCTTGGGAGAAGGTCTATTCCTTTGTTGACCGTGAGAGCTTGTCATGGGCTAAGTTGGGACTCCCCTGCAGGGATTTGAACTTTCGAAAGCCGTACCCGCGGTTATGGGCAGATGGGAATTTGTTAATGTCCGGTTGTAGATAACTTGAACCTTAACTTAATTAAAATGAATCAACTGAGTGTGCTACCGTGATGGCCTCTTCTCGGCGGAGTCCGGGAAGTGGACACGGTGTTGGAGTAATGTTTGCGTAGGTTGCTCTCTAGTTTCTCGCTCGCGCTTTGCCTCCTCTTCTCGCTCTCCTTTGCGAATAAGTTAGCCACCATACTTGTTAGTCGCTTGCTGCAGCTCCACTCATATTTTTTTACCTTGCCTTACCTATAAGCTTAAATAGTCTTGATTGCGAGGGTGCGAGATTGCTGAGTCCCTGTGGCTCACAGATTACTATTACACCAGATGCAGAGCCTGATGATTCCGCTCCAGGAGACACGTACGAGCTCAAGTGGGAGTTCGACGAAGACTCTCAACGTTACTATGTCTCCTTTCCCGATGATCAGTAGTGGTGCCCAGTTGGGGGTGAACGGGACCGTTGTCGCATGTTGGGTTCTCTTTTATTTTGGCGCCGTAGTCGGGCCATGAGTGTTTGGATGATGTAATGTTATTTATGTACTTGTTTGATGTGGCGAGTGTAAGCCAACTATGTTATCTCCCTTTTATTATTTACATTACATGGGATGTTGTGAAGATTGCCTAACTTGCGACATATGTCTTCAATGCGATTATGTCTCTAAGTCGTGCCTCGACACGTGGGAGCTATAGTCGCATCGAGGGTGTTACACACCTAGCCAATCTAGGAGACACCACTCTCCAAGAAGTAACAAATGGTGTGTTGATGATGAACTCCTTGCTCTTGTGCTTCAAATGATAGTCTCCCCAACACTCAACTCTCTCTCACAGGATTTGGATTTGGTGGAAAGAAGATTTGAGTGGAAAGCAACTTGGGGAAGGCTAGAGATCAAGATTCATATGGTTGGAATGGAATATCTTGAGCTCAACACAAGTGTAGGTGGTTCTCTCTCAGAAAATGTGTATTGGAAGTGTAGATGTGTTCTGATGGCTTTCTCCACGAATGAAGAGAGGGTGGAGGGGTATATATAGCCTCCACACAAAATCTAACCGTTACACACAATCTGCCAAAGTCGGTGGGACCGAATGGTTAAACTCGATCGGACCGATTCAACAAACCTAGTGACCGTTAGGATTTTCGATGGGACTGAGATGCAACTCGGTAGGACCGATATGGTTAGGGTTAGGGCATAACATAATCTCGGTGTGACCGATTACACAAACTTGGTGGGACCGATTTTGGTAATAAGCTAACCAGAGAGTTGGTCAGGTAAACTCGGTGGGACCGATTCGCTCATCTCGGTGAGACCGAAATGTTACAAAAGGGAAACAAAGAGTTTACATTGCAATCTCGGTGGGACCGATCGCTCACTTCGGTTAGACCGAAACGTTACGAAGGGAAACAGAGAGATTACAATCCCATCTCAGTGAGACCGAGATCCCTATCGGTGAGACCGATTTGGCTAGGGTTTGTGGCAGTGGCTATGACATTTGAAACTCGGTGGCGCCGGATAGAAAGAATCGGTGGGGCCGAGATTGACTTTTGGTTTAGGTCATATGTGGATGTGGAAAGGTAGTTGAGGGTTTTGGAGCATATCACTAAGCACTTTGAGCAAGCAAGCCATTAAGCAACACCTCATCCCTCCTTGATAGTATTGGCTTTTCCTATAGACTCAATGTGATCTTGGATCACTAAAATATAAAATGTAGAGTCTTGAGCTTCAAGCTTGAGCCAAACTTTTTGTCCTTGGAATTTTGAGGGATCCACTTTCCTCATCCATGCCATGCCATTCATTGAGCTTTTCCTGAAATATTATTCTTGGAATAATATTAGCTCAATGAGCTATATGTTGTTAGGAATTACCAAAACCACCCAGGGATAGTTGCACTTTCAATCTCCCCCTTTTTGGTAATTGATGACAACATATAGATCAAAGCTTCGACAAATGATAATAAGAGTGAAAGATATTGTCACTTTGAGAAGTATGTGAAAAGCAAGAGCTCCCCCTAAATTTGTGCATATCTTAAGATTTGCTTTGGACTGCAAATGCACAATGAGTTAGGATCATGGGTTACTCTTCTATGTCACATACATCTTGGTGGAGCGCTCAAAATGATAAGAATTAAATACCTGCACTCATCACCAAGCAAAGTGAATGATCAAATAGGGATAAAATGATAGTATCATCCAACAAGCATAAGTGTAGCTTATGATCAACCACATGATCATCAATGTCTCACAGATAATAGCATAGTATCTCAAGCAATCAAAAGTAAACAAAGTTCAACCAAGAAGACAAGAGAGAACAAAAGAAAACAAACTCTCTCTCTCTCTCTCTTGAAGCCTATGATCTATACATTTATTCCCCTTTGGCAACAAGTTAGCAAAAAGTTCATAGAAAATGCATAGCACTAAAACGACTCTCAGGCTAGGTCTTCAGGTGGTGGAGTCCGGATAACGCCGAGGATGAAGGCTTCAGTTGAAGTAGATGGAGCTGGAGCTAGTGTAGGTGCTGGAGCTGGTGGCACTAAAGCTGTAGCTGGTGCAGATGAAGTGGCTCTGGTGTCAGTTACTGGCACTGCAGATGATCTCTGAGCTCTAGGCACTCTGGCAAATGCATTAGTTGTTGTTTTGCCCTTCCTATCCTGCATGTCATCCTGTAGTTGCTCCACAGCAGACTGAATCTCAGTTACTTTCACATCTAAGTCATAGAACTTTTGTTCCATGATTCTTTCCAAGCTCTCTTGGTTTCGAGTCAGGGTGGCCAGTCCTTTCTCAATCCTCAGAGTTGATGCTATCAGATAACCGATCTGCTCCTGCTTGTTCTTCAGAAAGTACTCAGATGCCTCCTCTTGAGTTGGCATCTTGGCAGCTTTCTCCATCTTTGCCTTCTCCTTCTTTGCTTGAGCTTGTACTGATGATGGTTCATTCTCATTCATCACAACTTGATTGTCCTCAAAATCTGGATGGATGGGCAAGTGTTCCTTATCCAACAGTTATGTGCCTGTGCCCATCTTCGAGTTAATCAACTCCTGAATATGTAGGGCATATCCACAACTTCTCTTTTGATTAGCTGCTGTCCTCTTGATAGTCTCAACTATGAGGCTCATGACCTTGAACTTCTGTGGTACATCAAATAAATGTAGCAAGTTAATTGCATGCCCTTCGATCATGTTGTGGTCACCTGACTTGGGCAAAAGAGTGTGCCTTAGGATCCAGTTTATTGTAGGCAGCCCTGACAGAAAAAAATGGACTGATCCAAACTTGAAAGTCTCAAGAGCTTTATCTGGGATCTCCTTATACATGTTTGACATAGAATTGTGATCCATCTTCTTCTTAGCATAAACATCCAAGTCATCTTCTTGCTCTTCTGGGGCATTGATCAACTGAGCCCATTCCTCAATAGTTGATTGGTACCTTGTACCTTCAGACATCCATACTATCCTGCCATCTGGATAGAAATGTGCTGTGGAGTAGAATTGCATTATGAGCTCCTCATTCCACTTTGTGAGCTTTTGCCCAACAAAGTCTGCAACTCCACAAGCATTGAAGCTGTCATGCACACCAGGATAGTGTGTCTCATTTTCCTTGATATAGGTCCAGTCGACCCACCTCATATCACACACTATTGGTTTCTTGTCCAGCAGCACTGTCTCATAGAAGTCTTGTTGTTCCTTTGTGTGGAACCTGTAATCAATAGCAGTCCTTCTTCTTGTAGCATATGGATCTGTTTCTCTCCATTTCCTTAGCCCTGAATCTCTCCTGATCTTCATGTTCTCATCCATAGGATGAGCATCGTTGTGGTCTTGAATCTTGGGTTTGAGCTTCCTCAGAACTTGTCCTTCATCATCTTCCTCGGCAGCAACATCAGGCACTGGGGCCTTGTTCTTCTCAGCAGCTGGTATACTCCTGGTATTCCTCTTAGGTGCACTCTTGGGCTTGGAGGCAGCTTTGGGTGCTTCTTTGGGCTTTGATGATGCAGCCCCTGACTTTATAGCATCACCCATCAGCTTCTGTGCCTTGGGTGCTGGTGCAGCAACCTCTTCTTCCTCTTCTTCCTCAGAATCTCTCCTCATGGAGGGTTTGCCAAGAACTCTGGCAGTAGTGGTTCTGGCTCTCTTTTTCTTTTTGTCTTGGCCAACAGCTTCCTCTTCTGACTCCATGGGTAAACTTCATGGTTTCTCCAGTGGCAACTTTCCTAGGTTTGGAAGTGGGAACTCTCCTTGCAGGTGCCTTGTTCTGCATACCTGGCTTTGTGGCTGCAGCTGAGCCATATTCCTTTTTGAGCACTTTTTTCTTTGAAGTGGCTTCCTCTTCCTCTGCAACATAATCTTCATTTTCAGACTCTGAAGTCCTTTTCTTGCTAGCTCTAGTGGCAGCCTTTGGCAAGTTGCTTGGGGTGCTTCTGCTACCCTCATCTGAGCTGCTAGAGGGACTAGTGCCCTCACTCAAGTGAACCTGCTCCTCTGACTTGTTCTGGCTGTCACTTTGGTCAGACATGTTACAAACACTGACTGCATACCCTGTGAATAGATTGTAGATGAGATAGAGTGGATGAGCATCACAAAATGCAGAGATTTTTGCAAAAGAATGAGTCAAAAATTTAGTTTTAGTTTTCCACAGTAAGCATTTCGGATCAACCGATTTGCAAACTCGGTGATACCGAAGCAGCTGTTGGAACCAAAACTAGTGAACTCGGTCAGACCGAGTCACAGTTCGGTGGTACCGAGACTGCTAGGGTTTCACAAAGTCCTGAACTCGGTCACACCGATTTGCAATTCTCGGTCAGACCGAGAACCACATGTGCAATGGCCTCGGCCGAATCAGTGGAACCGAGTTCTGCAACCCGGTGGGTTCGAGATGGTTTCGGCGGAAACCTAATTCTAAATTTTCGAATCGCATCTATTCTAAGGATTGTTTTGACTGGATAGAGGTGTTTCAATCGTGGCAAGAATTATAATGAACACAATGTGCTAGGAATCGGACGAGGATAGCACTGTGATCGAGTCCATACCCTAGTTTGGCGATGAACTCGCTACGGTGGCAATGGCGGAGACGAAATCCGTTGACGGCGGCGGAGACCAGCGGCAGGAGGCGGCTGGCGACGAGGAGGACGATCCGGAGACCCAGGAGGCAGAGCGAGCTATGCGCGGGCGAAGGGGTTTCGGAGAAATTTCCAAAATTTTGCCCGTGAGTATATATAGCCCGACCCTGTCGGTGTGACCGAGTGGAACAACTCGGTGGCACCGAGATGCATAACTGTTGAAAGTTACATCAACTCGGTGTGACCGAAAAGTTCAAATCGGTTGCACCGAGATGAAAACCTAGATCGACTTAGTGATCTCGGTATGACCGAAATGGAGGAATCGGTCAGACCGAAACACACAAAGAAGTTTTGGAAGTTTAAGTCTATGACAAATCGGGGACTCCGAGTGCTCCTCACACAGAGTGGTTCGAATCTGACTTGATCAAATTTTGTGATGTAGCATGAATAGAGTTTGAGACGAGAAAAGCATAGATAGCTAGAGAGGGTTCTTAGGCATTCTTGTCCATCCACTTGGCAAAAGAAAAGAAAACCAATCAATCAAAACAACAAGTGGATGTCCTCGAATGAGTAAAATATGCAATCAACATGCTCACACAATAAAATGGCAATTGAAATATGTGGCAAAGCATGCACAACCAATTCTAGCATCTATCAAGCAATTGGCGATGACTAGGTCATCTATATATGAGTATATTGACTTAGGAGTCAAATGAGAACATTTGATCATAGGTCATACTCATCGTTTAAGCACAAGTGGGGTTACCACTTTTACATAAAGCATTTTTGTGTTCACACCATTAGAGTTGCTTTAGCTCAGTTCTTAGAGTAAAGCTCCCCCTAGATGTGAGATCCCCCCTAAGAGGGATGAACTAACCTTGGGTTTTGTCGATGATGACTTCATGTAGATGTTGAAGATGTGGATGCTCAATGTTGATGTAGATCATTTGGAGCTATCCATTGGAGTGAGTTGCACTTTCAATACCTACACGGGTTAGTCCCACAAGGAACAAACAAGGATATCCATAGACATAGATTGATGCACACACAATATGATGTCTATGAAAGCTTTTAGGTTACCTCGTCCCTTGTCTTACCAACAAGAGGGTTTGTGACTCCTTGAACTAGTGCAAGATGTGGAAGTTGATTGCACTTGTTCTTGCCAAGATGATAAGAGTGAAGTATGTTGGCGGAGTCACCCTCAAGAACTCTCTAGTTCTTCTTCTTCTGGATCCACACCATCTTGATGGGAATCCTCGGTGTTGTAGTGGAACTTGAAGTAGTCTTGGGAACCCACTTGACTAAGGTCTTAGGAGCTTCTTCAAATGCATCATTTTTCTCTTGAAGCTTGTCCTTGCCTTTTTGCTTGTGGTCTTGTGGTGGAAGATCATCTTGAGCTTGTGTCCCTTTGAAAGAAGTAGGATCATACTTCTCTTGTTGAGGAACAAACTTCGTCTTGGGGTATTGATCTTCTTCCCACTCAACTCCATTGGCATTGAACTTTCGTTCAAAACCAACACATTGATTCTTCCGGTGCCTTCCTTGCTTGCGTACAATTTCCTCGAATTGCTTACTTCGGGCAAGGCTCTTGTAAACACCTTTCTCTATAATTCCTTTCAATAAGCTATTTTCTTGCTCAAGTGTAACTTGGCTAAGAGAATCATTAGTGGAATCAAGAGAACTACTAGAAGCAACAATATTGGATTTAGCATGATCATTGTTACTACTGGAGGAAGAATCTTTCTTGTTCTTGTTACTAGACTTGACTTGAGGCATGTAAGTGGATAAGAGTAAACGCTTGGCAATGTAAGAAGAACTTTTCTTACGAAGATCATCATTGATTGCTTTTAAGAACTCATGCTCTTGCTCAAGGTTGAGCTTTTCAAAGCGTAATTTCTCATGAGTCCTTAAAAGTTCTCGATGATCTCCTAAGATAGTTTCATGAGCTAACTTAAGAGTGTTTAGTTCTTTAGTTAGAGACTCAATCTTCTCCTTATCATTGCCATTCGTTCTATCTTGATTAGCATGATTAATTGACGTTTCATCATAGTATTCATCACTAGAGTTGTCAACAAGTAAATCATCATCACCTAACAAGTCATCTTCATCACTATTGAAATCAACATACTCAGGGTGTGATACCTTTGGGCCTTTAGCCATGAAGCATGTTCCAACTCCTTCATTTGGTGAGTCAAATATGTCGTAGGAGTTGGTTGTCACAAGTGCTAGACCGGCAACACCTTCATCTTGAGTATATTCAGAATCGGAGTGATAGCTTCTCTCGGAGTGGTTGTCGGAGTCGGAGCCAGATACCCATTCACCAACATGAGCTTGATGTCTTCGTTTTGTGTAGCTCCTTGATGGCTTGTCCTTTCTTTCCGAATCCTTGCTTCTCCGTGAGGGTCTTCGTTCATAACGATCATCTCTACTCCTTCTTTCTCTAGATGGTGATTCTTCTCTTCTACTTCTTCTCTTGGGAGAATCTTCTCTTCTCTTGTAGGGAGCCGTACACTCATTGGAATAGTGTCCGGGCCTTCCACAATTGTAGCAGTTTCGCTCTCGACTAGAAGATCTTTTGTCATTGTAGGACCTTGACTTGGAGCTTCTATCTTTGCTTCTACTCTTGTAGAACTTGTTGAAGTTCTTCACCATTAAGCTCAATTCTTCATTGAAGGTTTGTTTCTCACTTGATGATGTGGGGGCTTCACATGAGGCTTTGTAAGCACCACTTGATTTGTTGTGAAGTTCCTCTTTATCCTTGAGTGACATCTCATGAGCAACAATTCTTCCGATGACTTCCGTTGGCTTGAGATCTTTGTAATTGGGCATCATTTGGATCAATGTGCACATGGTATCATATTTTCCATCCAAGGCTCTTAGGATCTTCTTGATGATGAATCCATTGGTCATCTCTTCACTCCCTAAGCCGGCAATCTCATTTGTGATAAGAGCAAGCCTAGAGTACATTTCAGCGACACCTTCACCATCCTTCATTTTGAACTTGTCAAGTTGACTTTGAAGCACATCCAATTTGGATTCCTTGACGGAGTCGGTACCTTCGTGCATATCAATCAAAGTATCCCAAATTTCCTTTGCATTCTCAAGACGGCTGATTTTGTTGAATTCTTCGGGGCACAATCCGTTGAAGAGGATATCACAAGCTTGAGCGTTGTATTGCAGCATCTTCAACTCTTCCGCGGTAGCTTCACGGTTCGGTTCTTTCCCATCAAAGAATTCACCTTGCAAACCAATACACACAATAGCCCAAACGGCGGGGTTATGTCCAAGAATATGCATTTTCATCTTATGCTTCCAACTAGCAAAATTAGTACCATCAAAGTAAGGACCTCTACGGTAATAATTTCCCTCGCTAGACGCCATACTCTCCTAGGTTGTGAAACTAAGGCTATGACCACCAAAAGCTATGGAAATCAAAGCAAATGGAGACCAATGCTCCGATACCACTTGTAGGATCGGAAGTATGTCTAGAGGGGGGGTGATTCGACTACTTGACCAAATAAAAATCTAGCCTTTTCCCAATTTTAGTTCTTGGCAGATTTTAGTTATCTTAGCACAAGTCAAGCAATCTCCACACAATTCAAGCAAGCATGCAAAAGAGTATATGAGCAACGAAAAGTAAAGCATGCAACTTGCAAGAATGTAAAGGGAAGGGTTTGGAGGATTCAAACGCAATTGGAGACACGGATGTTTTTGTCGTGGTTCCGATAGGTGGTGCTATCGTACATCCATGTTGATGGAGACTTCAACCCACGGAGGGTAACGGTTGCGCGAGTCCACGGAGGGCTCCACCCACGAAGGGTCCACAAAGAAGCAACCTTGTCTATTCCATCACGGCCGTCGCCCACGAAGGACTTGCCTCACTAGCGGTAGATCTTCACGAAGTAGGCGATCTCCTTGCCCTTACAAACTCCTTGGTTCAACTCCACAATCTTGTCGGAGGCTCCCAAGTGATACCTAGCCAATCTAGGAGACACCACTCTCCAAGAAGTAACAAATGGTGTGTTGATGATGAACTCCTTGCTCTTGTGCTTCAAATGATAGTCTCCCCAACACTCAACTCTCTCTCACAGGATTTGGATTTGGTGGAAAGAAGATTTGAGTGGAAAGCAACTTGGGGAAGGCTAGAGATGAAGATTCATATGGTTGGAATGGAATATCTTGAGCTCAACACAAGTGTAGGTGGTTCTCTCTCAGAAAATGTGTATTGGAAGTGTAGATGTGTTCTGATGGCTTTCTCCACGAATGAAGAGAGGGTGGAGGGGTATATATAGCCTCCACACAAAATCTAACCGTTACACACAATCTGCCAAAGTCGGTGGGACCGAATGGTTAAACTCGATCGGACCGATTCAACAAACCTAGTGACCGTTAGGATTTTCGGTGGGACTGAGATGCAACTCGGTAGGACTGATATGGTTAGGGTTAGGGCATAACGTAATCTTGGTGTGACCGATTACACAAACTCGGTGGGACCGATTTTGGTAATAAGCTAACCAAAGAGTTGGTCAGGTAAACTCGGTGGGACCGATTCGCTCATCTCGGTGAGACCGAAATGTTACAAAAGGGAAACAGAGAGTTTACATTACAATCTCGGTGGGACCGATCACTCACTTCGGTTAGACCAAAACGTTACGAAGGGAAATAGAGAGATTACAATCCCATCTCGGTGAGACCGAGATCCCTATCGGTGAGACCGATTTGGCTAGGGTTTGTGGCAGTGGCTATGACATTTGAAACTCGGTGGCGCCGGATAGAAAGAATCGGTGGGGCCGAGATTGACTTTTGGTTTAGGTCATATGTGGATGTGGGAAGGTAGTTGAGGGTTTTGGATCATATCACTAAGCACTTTGAGCAATCAAGCCATTAAGCAACACCTCATCCCTCCTTGATAGTATTGGCTTTTCCTATAGACTCAATGTGATCTTGGATCACTAAAATATAAAATGTAGAGTCTTGAGCTTCAAGCTTGAGCCAAACTTTTTGTCCTTGGAATTTTGAGGGATCCACTTTCCTCATCCATGCCATGCCATTCATTGAGCTTTTCCTGAAATGTTATTCTTGGAATAATGTTAGCTCAATGAGCTATATGTTGTTAGGAATTACCAAAACCACCCAGGGATAGTTGCACTCATACTCAGGTTGCTTAAAATTCATGATTTGAGTTCTAAGAGAAATAATTTTCATGGGTGAAAAATGCTTAGTAATAAAAGCATCATTGCACTTATCCTAAGAATTGGTACTATTGCGAGGCAAAGAAGAAAACCAAATTTTTGCACGCTCTCACAAAGAAAACGGAAATAATTTCAACTTCACAATATCATTGTCCACATCTTTTTTCTTTTGCATATCACATAATTCTACGAATGTGTTAAGATGGGACGCGACATCCTCATTAGGAGTACCAGAAAACTGATCTTTCATAACAAGATTCAACAAAGCGGCATTAGTATCACAAGATTCCGCACTAGTGGCAGGAGGAGCAATCGGAGTGCTAATAAAATCATTATTGTTGGTATTGGAAAAGTCACACAACTTTGTGTTTTATTGAGTCATCGTGATTATGCAAACAAGATTGCACAAAAAAATAGATCTGACAAGAAAACAGCAAACGAAAAAGAGAGCGAATAAAACGACAATTTTTTATGAAGTGGGGGAGATGAAAATGAGAGGCAAATGGCAAATAATGTAAATTGCAAGGAGATGAGATTTGTGATTAGGAACCTAATAGATGTTGATGATGTCTCCCCGGCAACGGCGCCAGAAATCCTTTTCTGATGGCTCGTATCCGCGTTAGTATTTCCCCAAAGAGGAAGGGATGATGCAGTACAACTTCGGTAGGTATTCCCTCAGTTATGAAATCAAGGTTATCGAACCAGTAGGAGAACTAAGCAACACTATATAAATGGTACATGCACACAAAGAACAAATACTTGCAACCCGACGCTTAAGAGGGGTTGTCAATCCCTCTCAGTTAAAAGATAGATTGGTTTGTATGATTTTGGATAAATAGATCTCGCGATAAAATAAAATAAAGTAAATAGATAAAAAGTACAACAAGGTATTTTTGAGTTTTTAGAATAATAGATCTTAAAACAAAAGCAAATAAAAATATATCTCAAGGCAAATATGATAAATGATAGACTCGGGGGCGTAGATTTCACTAGTGACTTCTCTCGAGAAAAATAGCATACGACGGGTAAACAAATTACTGTCGCGCAATTGATAGAACTTCAAACAATTATGATGATCTCCAGGCAATAATCATTATATAGGCATCACGTCCAAGATTAGTAGACCGACTCCCGCTTGCATCTACTGCTATTACTCCACATATCGACCGCTATCCAGCATGCATCTAGTGTATTAAGTTCATGGAGAAACGGAGTAATGCAATAAGAACGACGACATGATGTAGACAAGATCTATTCATGTAGGGATAGACCCCATCTTGTTATCATTAATAGCAACGATCAATATGTGTCTTGCTGTCCCTTCTGTCACTGGGAAAGAACACCGCACGACCGAACCCATCACAAAGCACCTCTTCCCATGGCAAGAAAATCGATCTAGTTGGCCTAACTAAACCAAAGATTCGAAGGAGAAATATGATGCTATAAGTAATCATGCATATAAGAGATCAAAAGAAGACTCAAATAACTTTCATGGATAAAATAGATCTGATCATAAACTCAAAGTTCATCGGATCCCAACAAACACACCGCAAAAAGAGTTATATCAAATAGATCTCCAAGAGACCATTGTATTAAGAATCAAAAGAAAGAGAGGAAGCCATCTAGCTACTAACTATGGACTCGTAGGTCTACAATGAACTACTCACGCATCATCAGAGAGGCACCAATGAGGATGATGATCCCCTTCGTGATGGTGTCTAGATTGGATCTGGTGGTTCTGGAACTTGTGGCGGCTGGAATTGTGTTTCGTCGACTCCCCTAGGGTTTTTGGATTTTCGGGTTATTTATAGAGCAAAGAGACGGTGTGGCAGGCGGCCGAGGTGGGCAGATCCCACCAGGGCGTGCCCAGGTGGGTTGTGCTCCCCTCGGAGCTCCCCTTTGGTACTTATTTGGCCCAACAGGCGTCTTCTGGTATAGAAAAATCTCCAAAAAGTTTCGCTGCGTTTGGACTCCGTTTGGTATTGATTTTTTGTGAAGTAAAAAAACAAGCAAATAACAGCAACTGGCACTGGGCACTATGTCAATAGGTTAGTCCCAAAAAATGATATAAAGTTGCTAGAAAATGATTGTAAAACATCCAAAAATGATAATATAGCAGTATGGAACAAGAAAAAAATTATAGATACGTTGGAGATGTATCAGCATCCAACGGTGGATAGGGGTGTGTTCGATCTCCCCTTGCAGTTGCACTAACTAGCATTTCACGGCTGCTACGAATCAACCGACTGATTTCCTGGAGAAATCAATCGGGTTCTGGGCCGTCAGATACGTCGCTCGCCACCTGTTGGATTCGGTCAACGCCATAGGAGGGTAGCCCTCTCTCGTCGCAGCCGCAATAGAGCAACCAAAGCACGCTGTTGTGGGAAGCAGTGCTGCCCGCCTCGCAGGAGCCGCACCCCCTCACCTGCAGCGCAACGATGCTCCACCAACGGTCATCGACGACACTTTTCTATAGTGGCAACACCGGTGTAGCGGTGCTCCATCACATCACCAGACGCCGCCAGCAATCGCTGCATTGCAGCACCCAACGCTAGCGCTGCACTACAACACTAGGGGCCGTTGGCGAGCGCTGCATCGTTGCACTGGAAGCCGCCGGTGAAGCTCCATTGCAGCACCGAGCGCTGCAACGCAGCTCTGGGACCGACGTCGAGTGTTGCATCGCAACACCTAGAGCTGCCGGTGAAGCGCCATTGTAGCACCAAGCGCAGCATCGCAGCACCGGGAGCCGGTGGTGAAGCTCCATTGCAGCACGGAGCGCTGCATCGCAACACCGGGAGCCGCCGACTAGCGCTCCACTTCAGCACAACCACATGACCCCTTCACCCGTTGTAGCACTGCCGTGCAACCCCCCATTGCTGGGCCGGTGCCCCCCTGCACCAACGTCCACGGCGGGCTTGCAGCGATGTCCTCTCCCAGTTGGCCATGGCAGCACAGGAGTACTGCTTCAATTCACCGGTGAAAAAAAGATGGGGCAGGGGATAGAGGAAGAGCATTGACCAGAGGGAGGAGCACGACCTTAGAGGTGTGGGGGAGATGGGGGACAACGATCTCAGAATTGTGTGGCTAAGGCGCTCGCGTGGGCCCCATCAGAGGGAGGAGCATTGACCTAAGGGAAATAAGGATGAGAGTGGAGAAGCGGTGTGCGGGCCCCCTCGTGACGCATGACAGCGGTTGGAGAAGGCTTACGCAGCGCTGTAAGTTCTTTTTAAACATTTTCCTTAGCAATTGGGTTTTTAGATGACATGCTACCGTGACATTGAATTATTTCTGTTTTACTACTTTACTATCATCTGTCTCATAATTTATGATCGTTTTGCAAGCTAAATCAACTTGTAAAACATCTTATATTATGAGACGGAGGGAGTAGTATATTAAAAATAATAATCCGTGCGTGCAATTCGAGTATTTAAAAAGACAACCTGGCAGAGAGGAGAATAATATATCCTAAAAAAGAGAGGGAAATAATTATGAGATGTCCGTGTTGGCCAGCAAATCAAAGTTGAGGTTGCAACGAGTACGAACCCTAGTAGAACCCCGGTAGAGCCGCGGGTAAAAAGGTGGACCCGGGCGCACGGTGACACATCAACCGGCTAGGGTTCTGCCGGGGTCCGACCCAGCCTCGCAGTCGCAGGTAGGGCTGCAGGCTCCCCCTCGCTGCCGCGGCGCCTATCCCCCGCCGCCGCCGTCGTCGTCGCCGCCAGCTGCAGCTCTCCGCCCGCGACGTCTATCCCGGTCCGTCTCCGCCCCGCGCGCTCGCCGGTCGGTCCGCACCCTGCGCCAAACTACTTGTCGACCTCTCAGGTTCTGCTCTGATCCGATGTGTTTATATCCATAAGAAGAATCGTCTCAAATTGCTTCTGTAGTTCCCCCGGTTCGCATGATTCTGCCTGCCAATTGAGGGATCCGGTGCTTGGGAGCTCACCTCGGGATTATAATGCGCGATTGTTGCCGGGCGGGAGTAACCCTAGGCCCTGTTTGATGCGTAGTTGTTGAGCTGAACTTACTCGCTTGAATCTGAACGGGCTTGATCTCGCAACTGCGTGCTTAGTTTCCCGGTAAATCCATGTTTTTAGGTGTCTGGGGGACTGGATGTAGCTAAATTTCGTGAGGAATTTATATGGGGGCCAATGCTAATACTGAGTTTTAAAAGATTTCTGCCGTTGCTTGAAAATTACGCAGCTTAGCTTGGAGAACTGCGTTACTCGAGGCGTTGGGATGCAGTGGGGTTTTGTGTTAGTGTCGGTCAAACTTATGAGCTTGATAATACATTTTATTCCCCTGCCCACAACACCAACTATGAGGCTACTTTTTGCTCTTGTTGTGAATTTTGACTTTCAGTAATTTTGTCTAAATGATATGTATAGCCAGGATAACACCTTCATAACACACATACCTACCTGTAAACTGAAGTCCCCTACAATTTCATCTAGGATTCCAGGGTTACCTACTCAAGTGGGCTTTATATGAGAAAATTTGGATTTTTGCGGTGGTTTGAGATTTGTACACTCCACTATTTTATGTTGCTCGCTTGTAATTTGGGTTATGTTTTTTTTTTTCGACAGTCCCACTTAAGATGTGTTTGAGGATTGTGTATCTCATGTGTATTGGGTTTAGTTTCTTGCCGGTCGAATATAGTCGCTTGGTTTAGGTCAAACAGCTGCCTTCAAGAAGATATCATGTTTGTTGATCTCTCCCCATTCATTCTGCTGGCTTTGCTAAAGCTCTGGTCTTAGTTAAGTTTGGAGTACCCTGTTTCTGTGTTATGCTCCCAGACTCAGGAAAACACCTTGAACGCCATGGACTCAGGAAAATAAACTTGAAAGAACAAATAGCAACTTGTGCAGTGGTCATTACTCGCATGCAACAATTTTACAATTTCATTAATGTCGCCATCCTTGTAAATGGAGGAAATGCATTGATGTTGTATTGAAGAAACTCTTTTGTTTGTTGTTTTGTCATCCATGGGTCACAAATTTGTTCAATTACTGGGCTTCTGTGAAGGACATACTGTTCAATGAAGCTGTATGAATATGCCCTTTTTATGTTCCACTGAAGATTTTTTTAGATTTAGAGTATTGGGAACATATAGTTTGATATCTGTCTTAGCGCTTCACGACTTCATCGATGTTTTTTTTTTTCAAATTAATGTGTATATGTACATGCCTAGTTGTACCTTCCTCCTGTTTATGCAGGGACGGAGGCAGGAATGAGTAGGGGGGCAAATAAAAGTTACTAAAGCTTAGAGGGGGCCAA
>NC_041386.1:486498817-486518291 GCF_002162155.2 Triticum dicoccoides
GCTCCCCCTTGGCCCTTCGCTCCGTCACTGTGTTTATGTATGCTTATGATGTTAAGTTTGCAAGCGATGACATAATATATCTCATTTTGTCAGGTTCTTTAGAAGAAAAGAGGAAAATCATACATGGATATCATGCAGACAAGTGATTCTTCCCAATATGGAGTTGTAGAAAACAGCCCATATAGATTTCCCTATAATAAACGTGTGGAAGATGGCAACCTTGGTGCTTCGTGGTATTTTAGTAGAAAAGAAATAGAGGAGAATTCCCTTTCAAGAAGAGATGGCATTAGTCTGAAGAAGGAGTCTTTCCTTCGCAAGTCATACTGCACTTTTCTTCAAGATCTGGGAGTGAGGCTTAAAGTGTAAGAATATATAGTACAATGCATATTTTATTGTTACTTGTTTTCTTGTAAAGTATAGCAAGCTAGTTTAGCAGTATTATTTGAATCATACCTGTTCTTTTCAAGTTTCTGTAGTCAACTTGACTTTTTATTATAACTTAGTTTTTTTAACAAACTTCCATTTCTTTCTTGTTTCATCGTCAACAATATTTGAAAAAAAAATCATGATCGATATCATGCACATTTTATTTCCAAATCCAAGGAAAGTCTAGTGCACATCTAAAACATAAGTGATTACATTCTGTTGTTGACAGTGGTTGTTCTCTAGTGTACATGACTACATTTTGTATCCTAGGTTGCACCTCTAGCAGACAGAATATCCGGGGTCTCCTTAGTTGGGAGCCAAGCTCTGCCATGGTTTGTCACACTCCCTCAAGGCTAGTTTGACCAAGTTAAGCAAGTGTTTGGTTCAAAGCCATGTTTTCTGCATGCCAAACATTTTTTTAGCTGGGTTCCAAGCGCCATAGACACATGCACTTGTAGCATGAATTATGTAGACAAGCTAAGTTGTGGACCGTGGTTCCATTTTTCTGTACCAGCGGAGTTAGGCAAAAATGCCTAACATCTTACACAGTCTTAGGCTGCGAATCAAACATGCCTTTAGTGGAATTATTTAATGGCAGGAATATCTGAAACAAGCACTGTACGCAACTTTTTGTTAAAAAGATATTAGGGATGCAAATTGATTCAGAAGATTAGAAACGTCACCTCTGCTGATCGAGGGGACATATGTATAGGTTTGAAAGAAACATAGAATGTCCTTATTGTGATAGGTTGCCAAGCATGTGCTTGGGCTGGTCATGTGGCAATTTAAGCATTGCCCCATCAAGAATTGACTTGTCCATTTTTTACTGGAGTTTTAATTGATTATATTGAATAAGTGTTTAATCATGCAATATCCGCGCTATATTAGACATTTAATAATTATTTGATTGTTGACTTGTCCAGTTTTTCTTCTTCCTAAGCATTTGGTCATGTGTACATTGATTTTCAGCCTACTCCATATAACCTTGAACTTTGTTTGTTAGCTTTATTTTCTTTGATAATATCCAGAGATGGTTTTGAACTAATTGCTTAGATATGATGGTAAATCTATCTGATATTTGTGTTTGACAAATTGCAACATATGCATGTGACCACATAACTACTGTTCAGTTTTTCCCTTTAAAAAGGGGTTTATATACTTTTTTTCAGAAGCAAGCGGCTCTGTCAGGCATAACTTCTTAGCACATTGGCCCTTGACCCCAGTGTTAAGACTCATTGATTCATTACTTTAATGCCACCGTTCTTGTCGAGCATGCAGCGATGGGTGATCACATGACATCCTTGTTTAGCTAGCGACAACAGAAGAGATCAAACACTGTTTACTATTTTTGTTTAGGCCTTTATGTGTCTTTAGAATACTTGCACCATGAAAGTTTATGAATCAGTCCATGTATAGTACTGCATCAATTATGCTTTGTTTGCATGTTAGTAGTTCTATATAGTGCATCTTTCCTTCTTATGACAGATGGCTTTGAAATGTAGGCCTCCAGTGACAATTGCTACAGCTATTGTATTCTGTCATCGTTTTTTCCTTCGACAATCTCATGCCAAAAATGATAGACTGGTAAGCCCTACTTAAATTTGTATGGGCTTGTACATGTTTGTTGTCAGACAGCATGCACATTATATGCATGGTAGGCAGTATTATACTTTTCTAACATGTGTTCAATCATGAATGCTGCCACCCATATGTGAAACACACTTTTTTAGTTTGCTGTCACTTGTAGGCAGTATTCTAGTTTCTAGTTTGCTGTCACTTGTAAACCCAATATTTTATTGGATTCCATGATATGGTTAATCTTGTTCAGTTCTGCAGAAGAAACATGCATTTTTTTTGTGTGTGTAGTGTACAGCATAGAGCACGTGGCATACAATTTGTTATTTGGGGTTAGCGTTTTTTTCAAAATCAACTACTCATTGCAAGTTATCAATGAAAGTTCATTACAACCTGCAGACAGTAGCCACAGTTTGCATGTTCTTGGCGGGTAAAGTTGAAGAAACACCCATACCCCTGAAGGATGTCATACTAATTTCTTATGAGATCATCCACAAAAAGGATCCTGGTGCTGTTGCTCGAATTAAGCAAAAGGTTAGATGTTTTGTTGTTGACACTGTCTTGATATTCCTTTTCTTAGTTGCCAATGGTATCCTTGTTTCCCCACACTTCTATTATTCATAAAGCTGCAAGTTTTTGTTTACAGTCGATGCATTTTATTCCCTGATTACTGTGACAGAAATGGTAGTTGAGACTATTTGTGTTGGTTTTGTGCAGGAAGTCTATGAACAACAGAAGAAACTTCTTTTAATTGGGGAGCGTGCTGTGCTTGTAACACTTGATTTTGACTTCAATGTGCATCACCCATACAAGCCCTTGGTTGAAGCAATAAAAAAACTCAAGATTGCTCAAAAGGAACTTGCTCAAGTTGCCTGGAGTTTTGTCAATGATGGGTATGCTAAGACTACTCTTATATTCTTTAAAAATTACTAATCCCCTGTTATGCCTATTTACTACGCCTTGAAAGGGCTGTACAGGCTGTGTACATCTCTTTGCCTGCAATTTAAGCCCCAACATATTGCGGCCGGCGCAATCTTCCTTGCTGCAAAGTTCCTTAAAGTCAAGCTTCCAGCAGATGGTGAGAAGGTCTGGTGGCAAGATTTTGATGTAACCCCGTGGCAGTTGGAAGGTTGGTCTCTACATATGGTCAGTTGTGCATATTTGCACTATTGCAGTATTCATTGTCGTAAGGATAGTATTTCTTATCCTCACAAGTAGCAGCAGATGTTATCATGCTTTAGTTGTCAATGGAACCCCTGAGAATTGGAGAACCAAAATTTATCATATATTCAAAACTGGTAGTGGAATTAGGTTGCTTAGGTCAAAGACACAAGTTATTTTGTGATGTGCACAAGGGAAAGTTTTGAGCACTAGTGTTCTGGGCTACACCGTACACTAGGCAATGTCATGCACAGGAGTACTCTAATGAATGTGTGCTGGATAGCCTCTGGCGTGGAACTGGAAATATTTGGGTTGGCGTCGACTTTTGAGTTCAACTATTTTGATAGACCTTGTCTTATATACAGAACATTAGCAAAGAGATATAGAAAATTACATGTAACGTGGGGGTGTCACTTCTGTTTTGTTGATTTTGCAATGCTGGTAAGCAGTATTGTCCATTGTGTATCAAGAACTGATGCTCTTTTTGCTGCCACGTTCACATTTGATGCTCTTTCTTGCGAAGTATAAAAGACACACTAAGGACCCATGCTTACATTAATTGCAATTATTCTTTTCAGAGGTTAGCAACCAAATGATGGAGCTCTATGGGCCACCACCGTCTCAAGGGAATGATACTAAAAGCAGCTCTGCAGGTTTAGCCAATCAACATGCCCTGGAGAAAGCTCCTGGAGCTGCTGAGGAGCCTCCTGCGCATAAAAATCATTCAGCATCCAGACAACCGAGCTTGCCAGACTGCCATGGACATAGCCAGCATGACCCTGAAAGGCAAGGCTCAAACCAGAGGATAGCACAAACCGAAGAGAGGGATGGCACTGCCACTAGCAATGAAGGCCTCAATACGTCGCCATCAGCGATGGATGCAGTGGAAAAGATAAACAAGGATCATCAGAACGTCGCTCACACGGCAGAGGACACCGAGGAGGGCGGGCTGTGCCATTCTCTCGAGCCCGGCAATCCAAAGCGGAAGGAGCACAGGAGCCACGATCACAGCGGCGAGAGGGACCTTAAGAGGTTGAGGTCATAAAAGGAAGTATTCATAACCACCCTGGGTAGAATGATCGGCAGAGTGGCATTGGGCTAATGCAACAACCAGGGTGAAAACCTATTTGTTTTTTCTCTGTTGCAGGAGCTGCTATCTCGGTCCTTGCTGGTCATGTCGGGAGTTTTGAACCGTGATTCGAGAATATGGTTTCCTATACAGACACAGTGCGTGCATGTTCGTGTGTTGATGTTGTGGAAACGTTGGGCGGCTGGTCCGTGATGCGAGAATTATGCAGGCCTGAGAAACATTAGTCATACACAATAGTGTGTTGTGCAGGTTCGATGCTCCGTTGTTTGGTGCTGCTAGGCAGCATGTGCAATTGTATGCATCCATGTTGCACGCTGCTCGTCGTGCGTTCCGCTGGCGCCAATTATTGTTGCTGCGAACTCGTAACTGCGTATAATCGCTGCCATCAGTTGTCGGTGACGACGGATGCATGCCAGAAACGCAACTCGTCCATGAAAAGAGCTGGCGGATCATCAAGACCACAGGAGAACGTGCACTGCTGTCCACGCGGCCGTCGTTTATCTATAATAGACAGACAGATACGTAACGAGAAGCAATTTCCCGCCACTGGCCCGTCCTTCGTCAACAAACTTTTTCATTCTCGGGAGCAGGAAAGGAAGCGCGCGATAAGACGTTGCAGCTAGAAAGAATGGAGACGTCCGTCGACTCGGAAAGCAACAAAGAAACCGCCGCGAGGGAAAAAGGAGGAAGGCGACGTATCTCCACTTGCCAAACGCTTGCTCACCGCCGGCCTAATCCTGCACCTCCTTTTCCACAAGCAACGCCACCGGGCGCAGGCGACTAGGACGCAGACCTGCCACCGGTTTGTGCGAGTAGGTCGTTGATTCGTTCCAGAGGAATATAAGTAGTTGATTATTAGTACTAGTTTGGAAATGCATTACGCAGAGCGCAGTAATTCGTGCAGGAGGACACCACATCAACTGCTAATAATGCATTAACATGATCATGTATACGCATCGTGTTGTGTCGCATCTCAAGACCAGGACGTGAATCATTGCTGTCTACCACCTCAAAGCACATTTCCTCCTCTTTTTTGCCGCATTTTCTCTAGTTTTGAAAAGAAAGAAAGCGACTGATAAATCCTTTATAACGCAATCTGGGCCACACCTTGTTTAAAAAAAAAATCTGGGCCACACAGGCTGCAGATATCACGCAATCGTCACTGCTCGTCATGGAGACCTTGCACCTGGGCTATTTTTTTTTTTGCGACAGAGCTAATTGGTTCAACCATGGAAGTTCCATGGGACACCTGGGATTTCGTATAATTCCTCTCCTGCACTGAATTCCATGGCTACAGAATACTTTTTTTCACTCGATGGCCACTCCTCACCAGTCATACACATCACCACTACTCTGCCACTCGCTATAGAAGCCAACAGCTGGAAACTCCAAAAATAAATATGTATATGTTTTTTTCTATGCAGAGGTGCTTCCATAGATGGAGCTGCCAGCAAGGTGAGAGAGAGAGAGAGAGAGAGAGAGAGAGAGAAAGAGAGGATGATCCTGAACTCCCAAGTCCAATCCGTACCTACTCATTCACCAAATCCTCCCAGGGCATGAGTTCAGAGAATTGGACTTGCAACCTACCATAAAGCTCATCATCATCGACGATACTATCTGGTTGGTTGTTGCCACCAACCTGGCTAAGCTAAGCTAGGACCCTTCCAACAAAATCTCTAAACTTGTCGTTGAATTGAACCACAACAAAAAGCTCTCTCAAATCGCAACAAAACAACTTGTAACCCCAGCATTAAGCATTTTCTTTAATTCCATCGTAACAACAGGTTTATATATATTGACAATTAAACGCGGAATAAATACCTCACCAACAGTTAAACATGAGCAAAACACAATTTAGTAGGAGTAACCAACACTAAATTCTCTTTTCCTTTTTTACACATATACCCCTCGACGCTAACACTTATTACCACCATGTACCACCCCCTGGCCTTCAGCCTTGACGATCCTTCTTGGCGACGCGCACGCGCGCGCGCCACCCGCAAGAAACCTACCTCGTCGCCGTCGACGGAGCAGAGGAGGAAGAGGAAGAAGAAGAAGCAGAGCGCGTACGGTTCGGCGGCTAGACCTCGACGTGGCAGTAGGTGGCGGTCTGGAACCTGAGCCCGCTGGCCCCCGGCGCGCCGTTGCCGCCGGCGCCGACGAGGAAGGCGGGGCAGGTCGCGAAGATGTGGTAGTGGCCGGAGATCCAGCTGCCCACCTTCCACCGGACGCGGCCGTCGATCTTTACCTGGAGGATGAGGTACCCGGCCTGGACGTCCTTGGCGAGCGCGTCGGCGAGGTAGGGCGCGAAGGGGACGTTCGGGCCGGAGAGCACCGGCGACCACACCTCGACGTCGCCGTGGCCCTGGTACACCGGAGGGAGCGCGGAGGCCAGCGTGATCTGCTGGTACTTGTAGGAGGCGTAGACGTCGAGGCGGTCGTAGTAGACGCCGACGCGGTCGTTGGGGTTGCGGGAGGCGACGGTGACCTGGAGCACGGTGGAGAGCACACCCGCGGCGGCGGAGGCGTTGGCGGTGAGCACGTCCAGCTGCCGGAGCGAGGCGTCCTGGAGGTAGAAGCGCGGGTGCGTGGGGCGGAGGACGAGGTAGACGATGAGGGCGATGACGGCGACGATGAGGGCCAGGAAGAAGAGGAAGGCCAGGAAGCGCCGGCACGTGCGCCGGATGTCGTCCTCGCCGTGGTTGCCGCAGTCCTTGCCCATGGCGTCCGAGCCGCTTTCCGCCGAGCTTTGCTTGCGTTAGGACGCGTGTGGGAGAGGAGAGGAGAGCAGAGGAAGAGGAGGGGCGGTGTCTGTTTGAAGGACTGAGGTGGCCGCTCGGCTCCAGTGGCGTGAATAAATCGGGCTCTCCGAATTGAGTCGTGATTTCCGAAATAAAATAAATCGAATTGCGTCATGGTTCTTTGGTGGGTCATCGCCTTTTTATTTTATTTTTTATCATCTTTGTGTGGGGCAGAGATTGTGTGAGGCGATCATGTTTAAATCATGGACGCAGTGCCATACAAAGAGTTCTTTTTTCTTCTGAAAAGAAGATTGAAACGCCCGACCTTTGCATCATTGTGATGCACATATATATTTATTAATTATTAAGTAGAATGCAAAACAAAGTGAATCATGATAAAAGAAAGTTACAAGATATGAAAGAAACACCTAATACTAAGTCGACTTCTTCCGATAATCGTCTCACACCATTGTCATCATGTTTGCCTGAAGACGGTCTGGACAGGGATTTTCATCTTTATTGTTTGCTGACCGGACAATGAAGACCATCATCACAACAAGTAGACAACGCCTTGAACAAGATAATAACGCAAGATTGTCGCCGCCACGTTCGGCCGAAGACGGTTTGGACAACGATTTTCATCTTGATTGCTGGCTAACCGGCCAGTGAAGACCAGCACCACAACAAATTGACAACACCTTGAACAAGATAATGACATAAGATTGTTGTCGCCAAGCCCGACCAATAAAGGCCAGGACAACAGCTCTCTTGTGGCCTCTATGAACCTAGAGTAATTTTAGAAAGTTTATAATCCTTAGAAACTTTGGTATTTGTATCCTTCTATTTTGTAAACTTACATGATACATAAATTTATTTATTTTGAACTAACAAATTTCAATTTTAGGGCCTCCGACATATTGAAAATATACCACTGATTTTACTTAAAGAAATGAAACATCGTTGCACTACTGTTGTATTCAATAAACTTCCTGGCCAACAAGAAAAAGGATTCAAGATAACTTGGGTCACAATCATAGTTCTTTTTCTACTATTGTGTTTTTATAATTCTTAGAAGTTAAGAAGCCCTCAGGTTTGAATGACACTTGGTCAATGATAGGTTTGGTTTTTTTATATAAAGAAGCACACAAATTAACATCTGAACTTCCATGCCAACGAGCATCTATATTTCAAGGGGAATTTATCAGGTTTTTGTTTCGGGCTACGGGTGTTTGAAACAACATCTATGCAACATGCAAAACCAAATTCACCATAGTATGTGGTGAATGTGATCCATCATTCTCCATTACTCAAGGTTTTGAACCAAGTGGTAGAGTATAGACAATACAATATAGTATAATAGCAGAGAAAAAGAAATTCAGCTCAGATGAACCGATGCAGCAATGATATAAAATAGCTACGATATGCATCAATCATACATCTTAATTCTAGTACGTTTTGCTGCGAGGAAAAATGCTACGATATAGTACGACATTTCGCTAGCAGCAAGGCTTTTGGTTGAGCAAAACTCAAATGTGGACACGATGAATATGTGTCAATGTCTTCTGGCACAATTTGTCGTAACTTAGAAGCCCTATGGCATTTCGTGAAAATATTGTTGTTCAGCGACTTGTATTTATATGGGACCATTCCCGGTCCAAGTACATTCAACGATCACGGCATTCCTTCCTCTTGGATGTGCGACTCAACATGGTTTTCGAAACTTACCAAGGTATACAAATTCGTGCAGGTGTATCAGTGTATGAATGAAAATGTCGGTGCTTTGGTTTGACTACATTCTCTTTACGGAAGTCTGGACAATATTTTGTGTTGCAAAAAAAATGACATCACAGAGAAGATGTTTATGAGAAATTTCGTTGTAGTCTTTAGTTACAGGAATTTCTTTGCAAGTTGTTGGATCTATGATCCGAATCACCGCATGTGTATTTATATGTCGAAATTACTCTAACTTTCTATATATTCATGGTTTTTATATCCAAAGAGCACACACATTTTTACTCCTCAATGTGCAGCACCATCGCACAAGACGAGGACACCCATGGCGTGTGCGCCTGTCCGTTTGATAGTACTATCTCGGTGGCAGCAGAGGCATAGGATGATAGGAGGGCCCCGGCTACAGCCAGAGACATAGGCAGCAGAGTGCAGAGCAATGGCGCGTCACGTGGGGCGCCCCGTTGTCTGAGGAAAGCCGTTGCGTTGGTCTGGCCGGCCGACACACACGCAGCGCGTACCGGGCCCGCCCTGGCAGGCGGTCCTCGGTCGGTCAGAAGACCGGCTCCGCCTGGCTCCTCACCACAGCCATGTGCAGAGGACAACGTACGGCACTGCCGCGTGCATGTGGACACACAGCAAGCAAATCATGGACTCTCAAGTTAAATTTTGTAGACTTTCATCAAATTTGTAAAAAATATGCTGACATATGCACAGTTAAAAGTTGATATGCAGAGTAAATAAAAAAAAGAAAGACTGGTAGGTACGTGGATGATTAAGAGCAACTTCAAAGGGCCCAACGCGCCGACCCAAACCCAAATCACGCCTGCGTCGCGTCCGCGCCGACTCATTTGCGGCCCAAATTTGCGCCCCAAATGCGTTGGCGCGGACACCGAATGGATGCTTCGTGCGCCTTTTCGCTATCCGCCGCGTCTCCACATGGCAACCATCCAACTACCCGCTGCCCACGCGGTCAGCTTAATTTATAACGACGGGCCCACGCGTCAGCGACGACGCTCGTCCTTTTTTAAGCCGACCGTGCGACAGGGCCGTCCTCATCCAAACTCGCCGTCCACATCTGCCATCCTTTGCTCCCTCGTTGCCGGCAAACCCTAGCCACCACAACCACATCGAGATGGGCCTCTTCTCCGGCGGCAGCGGCAGCAAGGCCAAGGGCAAGTCCCCCGCCACCTATTTCCCCTCAGAGTTCCTCCCGCCTCCGCCGTCGTCGGTGCCTCGCCGGCAGAGGCAGCGCGTGAGCGTACCAGTGCACCAGGCGGAGTGGCACTGGCAGCACCGCCAGCCTCTGTCGTATCCCGACGTGACGCTAGATCGGCCATACGACTGACATCTAGATCCAGATAGGATCCCAGTGCCAGCGGCGCCGCGGTCGGCTCGTGCTCACGCGGAGGAGGTGCGACGCCGGTGGGCGCTGCTGACGCCGGAGCAGCACCGCGAGGCCGCCTACGTAACCGACTCCCCCAACTTAGCGAGGTGGTTTTGCCTTCGAGCAGAGGAGGCGAGGCGACTGGGCGTGCGCGAGGTCGACCGGAGGTCGCCGCCACCGGCGCTCGTCGTCCGCGAGGAGGGCCAGGCAGCCCTTGCGGCCGTCTACCGGGAGAGCGAGGAGGACGAGCGACGCAGGGCGGAGGCGAAAAAGGAGGCTCGGTACGAGATGGCAATGGCGCAGGCCCTTGACCTCTCCGCGACGGGTGACAGCGTGGTGCCGCCGGTGGCCCCACCGTCCCTTATCAAGCCGGAGCCGGAGAGGGAGCCGGAGCCGTCCCCCATCAAGCGCTACTCCTGGACGGGAGTAGTGCCGCCGGTCTGGATGGGAGCGACGCCGGTGCAGGAGGCGGCGTACCTCGAGCACTAGCGCAAGATCAGGGTGGCCGAGGAACGCCGCGACGGCGAGTACCTCGAAATGCTCGAGTGCGACCTCGAGGAGGAGCAGCGCGAGGCCGAGGAGGAGGCGCGCCAGGCCGCGGCTGCACAGGCGGCCGCACAGCCCCCCACGCCGGCACTGCCTGCGCCAACACTGCCCGACATGACGGCGCTCTGGAACACGGCGTTCTCCTGGGCCGGGCCGGCGCCGACACTCATCAACCTCACGGACCTCAAGGATGACGACGACGCCACCTAAGGCAACGCGCCGCCTCGTAGTTTAGACTGTTTTTTAATGTAAATGTGTACGCGTGGACTCTCGCCGGCCTTTGTGGTCGGCTTTAATGTTTAATTAATGTAGTTTCTTTTTTTAATATACATGCGTTTATTTTTTTTTCGCCGTCAATATGGGTTTCAAACTAGCGTTAGACACACGTGTCAACCCAGATACAAAAACAGACATTCGTGTCCGTCTGGCCGACCTAAACGAACAAAACGTCCGTTTGAATTGGCCTGTTGAAGTTGCTCTAATCAACTAGCCGCAATACGACTGGCACCCATCATCCCGGGCTGAGCCATGTGCGAACCATGCGGCCGAAGCACGTGCCGCAGCTTCTTCCACGGACACGCGCATTGGAAGAACGGCGGTACGGGAGGGGAGGGACACATGCGTACGTCCCAATCAACCAACAGATGGAGTCCAAAGTCCCTTCGCAACGGGTTTAAAATTAGAGTAAAGTCTGAAAAAAATCTTAAACTCTTACGCCCTGTCGAAATTGAATCCTCACCTTCTAATCCCTGAAATCGGCACCCCATACTTGTCGATCCCGGTTAATATCGACCTTCAACCTGTTTGGCACACCGGGAAAAAGGCAATCCCAACTAGGTTCACCTGCTACTCTCACCGACAATACTAGGTCCACATGTCATATCCATCCCTCTCCTCTACCTCGTCCTCCCTGTCGTTCTCTCCTTTGTTGAAACGTCTGCGATAAGAAAAAGATGCGAGATGGCCAGCCAGAATTGAAGGGGCAGGGAGAGGTCTGGGAGCTTTGATCGTACTAGACACCGGAGATGGTTGCCGTCGTGTGTGGCGTCGCCTCATTGGCGCTGTGGAGCGCCTAGGCCGCCGGCCCGCACTCAACTTCCTAGGCTTTGTCATGGCCTGCCCCAAGATCCTAACTACTGAACTGAAGCATGGTTGATCGATTGGTCAAACTTGAAGATGCACGTACGCAAGTGTAGAGAAAGCACCTGATGGATCCTTGAGGCTAGCTAGCTTTCCACGTGCAGCAAACTACTATCCTGGATGCTTGGTTGATCTGGGCTTCTGGAGTAGCACAATTCGGCGGAACACTCACGCCCCGCGGGGACACTCTGCCTAGCCTGGACGCGTGCGTACGGTACGGACGGTGATGTCCATATGGATCTCGTGTTTCCCGTGCTCCATCCACCATCGTCGTTAGCATGTCGGGCTAGCTACTGCGACGACACCAGCCACACTCGCTCAATCAAGCACCACCGCCATTGTTGTCGTCTTCCTCATTTCCTCTCCGTGAAGCTGGCGCTCTGCAAGCTCTTGTGCGCTCAATCAGCTAGGTAAAGATGTTTCCCAGGGCTGCACGCCACTAGCCGGCCGGCAAGCCCCTCGTCTGCCATCGCACAACCACTCCCGGAGCTGCACACGACACCAACATCACCGAGCTGCCACGTCGTTTCATTGTGTGTGCGTGCGTCATGCAGATGCAGATTGATGGATCTGACTGTAGCTCCACCAAGTTAGTGAGAGAAAAGGATGATCCCGGTGGGGATTGCGTTTTCCTAGTGCACCAAACTAGTCTGGCATTTTGCAACGTTAGGATTGACCGGGATTGATGAGTACGGGGTACTAATTTCAGGGATTAAAAGGTAAGGGTCTGATTTCGACGGGAACTACGAGCTCGAGGTTTTATTCAGACTTTTCCCTTAAAATTAACTCCTCTGTCTCCGGTCACATGGCTCTAGAGCACAAGTCACTCCTCCCCGGGCAAACATGGTACGGCCGGTACGGGTGGCGTGGCGGGGGGTGGTGCGGTGCCGAAAGGGTACGTGACCTACCTACCGGCCGCCTGCCCAGACGCATCGGGAAAGCCCGGGCCCGATCCAGAGGCATGGAAGCTTCGCCGCCATGTGCGGGTTGCTTACTACCCATTTTCCACACGGTAGGCGGCGTACAGTCCATTCACGCGCCTGTCTTGGGATCGACTCGACGCAGCACCGACCGTCTACATGGCGGCGGTCGTTACCGGGAAAGTGGTTGCAACGAAAGTGGCGCGCTCAATCGGCTCCACCTTTTCAGCCTTGGACTGGCTGCACACTTTGATTCTTCCCGGTTCCTACGCTGCGTGAGAGCCACGGCTGGCCGGCCGGCTGGCGTCGTGGATCGTTCGTTCGTTCCTTCATTCATTCTGCTACGTACAATGGCCACTAACTAATTGCGACGCTAGACCAAATCCAGCGACCAAAATAACAGTACTGCTAACTTTCTTAAAGTCCTTTCTTTTTTCTCGCTGGATGTTAAGTTGAGAGAGAGAGAGAGAGAGAGAGAGAGAGAGAGAGAGAGAGGACGTGACCTTTGTGTTGCCATGTAAGTCGTGCATGCGCACCGATGGATGATAAAAGATGAGAAGGACCTCTCCCTCCTCCTTGCTCATGGCCGTCGACTTCGCAGAGAAAAGGAAACGACCGATGGCGAATGCGCGTCAACCAACAGCCAGAAAGGCAGGATAACACAAGCATCTACTACCGCTAGTCTCTCCACTGTAGCAATCACCTTTCACTAACCTGCTAGGTAACGCGACCCGTTTGACCCAGACTTCACCTTACCTTCCTACTACAGACAGGCCACAAAACTCAGAACAGAAACAAGATATACTACAGTAACGCGAAAAGGGACCACGTAAAACCATGGCCATGCTAGTACTACAATCAATTCCATTGCGCATCATGTTTTTGTAGTGCTAGGAGAAAAGAAAAAGGAGAGCTGGAAAGAAGTTGTGCACGGACAGATGCAAATCTTATGGCCCCCATTGAGACAGGAGATAAGATGATCCTCCCAACCACCCCCCTATACAATCCTATCAGGGTAGCACCGTCGAAACCCTCCGTGATACCCCTCAAAAAAAAAAAAAAAAAGAAACCCTCCGTGATCGTCCGTCGTCCCTTGCTAAAGCCATACTAATCCGACACGAGCAAATCTTCGGAACAGGGGAGCAGGAGACCCGGGACCCCGCCCGCGAGTAGGCAGATTCTAATGAACCACCCCCACATTACATTACATTAGGTCAGGCATCCTCCTCTTCTCTCCAGTCCACTTCACTTCACAATAGACCACCCAACAACCAACCGAGGTCGGCATTGCCCTCCATATCCTGTCACTTGCGTTGCGTACATTCCCACCACCACCACAATCCAAAGCAAAGCTGAGCTAATGGAAGTCGACCACTTGGGAAGAAATTAAAGCATGCCTAGTGCAAGTGCAATGATGATCGACCATCCAATTAATAATAATAACATTTAACTAAACACGGTGGATCCTTAAACAAAACGGAAACCTAAAGACGATAGAGATGCGGTGTGGCCCTGGTAATGCCTAGGGAAAATTTTGCTTTTGCCACTCTATATTTTACAGATTCGACTTATGCCACTGTTTATTTTGACATTTCGTTTTCGTCACTCTTAACTTTTTGAAAATTATCACAATTGCCATTCCATGGCAAAAGCAAAATAATTTTATTTCACATTTGACACTCTTAAATTTTGACAACGTATCACAATTACCTCTCTAATTTTTTTGCTTTTGCCATGGGATGGCAACTATGATAATTGTGGAAAGCTAAGAGTGGCAAAAGTGAAATGTTAAAATCTTGAGTGGCATAAGATTTATTTTTTTAGCTCGGCATAAGAAAAATTGGCAAAAGCTAGAGTGGCAAAAATAAATTTTTCCCTAACGCTTAGGGTGATGAGTGGCGCCCCGCATAGGCCTGCTAGAGTGCGCAGTTAGCACAGATTAAGCTAACACCACTACAGGCCAGAACTAGATTTGTCTAATCTTGAATACGAAACGGGCCGCTGCCTAACAAGCATTTCATTGTTGTAGAGTACATAATTAGATCTTGTTTGAGTTATTCCTTTAAGGGAAAGAGGGAAAAGGCAGATTCAAAATCTTTTTTTCTTTCGAGTTTCCCAAACACAAAATACCTCCTTGTATTCACACTCTCGAATGAGAGTGGAGTAATAAGTTTATATATAAAGACACGTGAAGTAAAATAAATCAGGGACACTATCTTGTGAACATGCTTGGCAGCCCACGAGACCTACATGGAAGATGATGACTCATACCAGGTTGTATGGATTTGTAATGTTGACTGGCTTCTCATAATTATTGGATGGATCTTCAGTAATGCCAAAGATACTTTCATATAGAATACCCAACAAGCATCGTGCAACAAACAGAGCAGAAAGGCATGCCTCGAGCCAAACCATTTCAGGCGCTGTCTTTAACGCCTAACAATGATTAACAACGACACTCAGCAAAAGGAAAAAGTAGGGCTGGAGACACGGCTATCCACCAACCATGGTTAACAGGGGTGAACACACTGCTTGGAATTGGAGTTACAACTCATGGAGATTACACAAACTCCATCTGAAGCTATAGAGAATTTGCATGCTTGCATTTTGGTTATGCCCATACTATTAACAACAAAATTGCTACGCCGATGGTTCACCTACGCTAAAACACAAAACAGTAGTACAGTACCAACCTATCAAAGAATTGTCTAGCCCTTACAAGAAACTGGCTTCTGCATCTAACTAAACAGCTGTATTCAGGAACAGACCTAATTTCCCTTTTAAAAAGGTGGACACCAACTTCCTGTTAAATTCAGATGGTGACAGGGTGTGTCCTTGCGGGCATGTTATCGATCCAAGCAGGTTTTGCAAATTAATCCAGCTCTACGAGGGAAATCAGGAAGCATTGGTTGCCTACCAATTTAAAACCCATACAAGTTCAATCCGCAGGTAGGCTGATTTTCACAAAAGAACGCCAGACCTTCAACTCGGCAGATTAACAGCGGTGTGTACCACAACACAACGCTGAGCAATCATTTCCCTACATACAATCTGGATTCCATCCATGCAGAAAACACTGCCTTGAGTTACTGTCACTCAAGACTTCAATGCAGAAGCAAGCAGGAAAGTTTGTTTGGACCAGATGAACTGAAATGGTTACGCAGCTAGTCTACAACAACATGCTCTGGAAGCTCATTGGACCATATTATGATCCGCCATGTTAGACAGACAATAGATCTGTAGCCAAAGGGGCTAAAACTGAGCAGCCCATCTCACTCAACAGCAACTCTCATGTCAGCAATAAAACGTAATTTTCTGGCATTTTTTTTTCTATCTAAACTATAAATGCAAACAGAGATCCTAGACATACAGAACTTCAAATATACGCACAATAAGTGATTAGAGCCTGTTTCAAGCGCAAGTACATTAAAGTATGATATGAAGCCCCCCCCCCCCTAAGGATCCATACATGATTGAGGTTCTCACTTGGGGGAAATTAGCAACCAGGGATAATCATTCTTGCCAAGCATTTCCCAAATGCACACTCGGTATATTCAATGTCCACCCATCTTGAAGCTATGATATAATAGGTGAAAATGACACATACTATCAATTAAGCATCATTTCAGACTCTTCCTGGTCACAGATTCTATGGGCAGGCAGGTAAACTGAAGTTACCCAGCTATTACTCATGAATCGGTGTCTGGCCAGCGTCTTATAAGATCAGCTAACTTCTCGTACCTATTGAAGATGGTCCCTTAGATCAACATCTGGAGTAGTTACAGCCGTGAACAATCCTGATAAGTGATAAGAGCCAACTGTTAACTATGATATATGCCTTAGCAGTACACAATAAATGATGTGCAATCAAGTACAAATACTAGATGACAAGATCTACTTCGATTATACTACAAGGCAGTATGAACTAACAATCTTATTTTTAACATCGGTAGACAGCTACACAGTCTAGGGTTTACAGTAGTGTAACAACATTCAGAAGACAAAATGAACTATGACAAAGCTGACGATAAGCAAGTGTGGTAGCGACATATTCAAAGTAGAAAACAGAACCAGACAAAAAAAGGTAATGCGCTGTGCCCCTCTAGGCAGCTGGAGTACAATAATAAGATGCTAATGGCAACATGCAGAAGAAGAACAATGTGAATAGAGTTTTTTTCAAGCAAACAAACAGGAAAAAAACAAAACAAAAATGTGTCTACTATTACAATATAGCGCCCCAACTATAATTGATGGGGTTCCCTAATAGCAGTAAACATATATATTAAAGAATGTAGTCTAGTGGCCATGCAATCATTTCCAGGAAGATGCAGAAATGCAAACATTTGGAATCTTTTTTGTAGATCTGCAACATTATGACACCAACTCACAGCTAAAACTATACAGTATGTAAGGCCCTTGTGGACAACTACCATGATCTCACAGGTCATCATAGTGTGAAGACAAATGATCTGGCGATATTTAAAAGTTATTACATGTGAAATTAGCCACACAGAAAAACTCCAAGAAAATTTTAATATACAGACCACCAAGGCACAATTTGAACATATTCCCCATATACCAACAATGGTAACAGAGGTCAACTTTGTAGCCAGATTATACTCGTTCCCTTGTATGACTACAAAAGTTTAAGTGAAGCTCATGCAACTACGGCATAAGGCCAATTCTTTCTTCGGTACCAATTTTAGCGCCACAAGAAATCCACTTGTATTTCGCAATGTACACAAGAACTTGAACACATTCATCTCCACAAGCATATGACTAGTGAGAGCTGTCAATAAATAAGTCAGATCCAAGACTCTGCCCCATGCCTCCCATTGTTTTCCAGATTTCGGATGATGTGGTGTGTGTTAATACAAGAGTTGAACTAAGGATGCCACCCTCAAACATATCATTTGATACATTTCAATTCAGTCTACCACTATGGGGCACTCCAAACATCAGTCCATGAAGCTACATGTCAGTGTACAGGTTTACATATGAAAATATAAAGTTCATAGCAAGTACTAAGCTTAATCACAGGTATAGTACAGACAATTCACACTTCTCGCCTAAGATTCATCTTCATGTAGGAGAGTGGACGATTTGCCCACGGGGGCATCTGCACCCGGGTTCATCCATGCACTTCTCCTTCATGTAGTTCTATCTCTGGTTTGCAGCATTCAAAAGTTCACTGCTACTGATATAACCAATCCCATATGCGGAATTTCAACAGAAAAACACTTGCGAACTTTACTTTGGTAAATCTAGGTCTCAAACAACTAGAAGACATCCTTTTTTTTAATGCATGTACATCTTCTAGGACCTAAACTATAGCTAGAGCTAAAATCTAACATGAGACAGTAGAGGTTATATTCTGTCAAGTTTATACCCATCTGGACCTAAGTTTCTCAGTCATTTTAGAGACAACAACAACAACAACAACAACAACAACAACAAGGGCTGTTGTTGTCTCTAAAATGACTGAGAAACTTAGATCCAGATGGGTATTTTAGAGACAAGAAAACCAAATGGAGTGGATGTTGGTCCACAAACCAGCTCATACGGGGATGGATTGTATTATTTTCAATAATAGATAATCTCCTTCTCTTGAAACATGAAAGGATGATAGTGGATTATTAACTGGTAGTCTTCTTTGTTTTGCTTATATATCCTCATAAAAATTTACAAAAAAGGAAACTAATAAATAATATAATTATCATTTGCAGTTTGCCAGATTTCCTAGTGCCGAACTTTGGATATTATTAGTAGCTGAAGGTTATGTGCGACTCCTGCATCAGTTGGACTGTTTACTATTTTTTGGATGTTCTATTAAAAGTGTGTTCTCTCACTCCCGTTGACAATTCACTTCAACACTATAGTAAGACTTGCACACAGCCACACTCCTTCAAGTTGACCATTTTGACCCATCTCTCCATCTGGCAATCAAATTCAAGGCTGCAGCAAACGACCATATTTTCAAGCTCGCAAATCACCACATCAGGAAAGAATATACGGACATAAACACCTTGCCACTCTTACAATCCATACATTTTTTTTACAACATGGAACTCTGGATGTAAATTGAAGGCATAACCACAAAAGGTACTGGAATCATGTCAGCTAACCTTCACAAGACGACTTGGCAGCGGCGTGCCGGGCCATCAAATTTTGCGTCGGTGGCGTTCTTCCCACGGAATGTGACGGGCACTCCATCGCACAGCACCCTCATGGCCCTCCGGCGGGTGCGCCAGCCCCCTCTATCGAAGACGGCGATGGCCGCGAGCCTCACCTGGACCTCCATGGTGCCCCCGTTGCCGCTCTTGAGCGCAGCGGCCTCGTCGGGCCCGACGTATGTCCCGTCGACGTCGAGGCGGAAGGCGAGCGTGGTGGAGTTCCGGGGCCCCTGCGCGAAGGGCGCGAGGGAGGTGACGGCGATGGGGGAGGAGGGGGCGAGGTCGACGTAGGCGACGAGGGAGGAGTAGGAGATGGTGAGCTTGGAGTTGGGATTGTCGGCGAGGAGGGAGGCGTCGAAGGCGGCGGAGAGGGAGGAGTTGGCCGGGGAGTAGGCGACGCGGGAGAGCGTGAGGGCGGAGAGGGAGAAGGCGGGCGCGCGCGGGCGGAGGAGGAGCCAGACGATGAAGGTGCCGGCGCCGAGGAGGAGGAAGGCGGCGACGACGAGCGCGAGGAGGCGGCGCAGGCAGGTGGGCGGCGGCGGCGGGGCCGCCTGGTAGGGGTTGTGGTGGTTGTGGTAGTGGTGGTA
>NC_041386.1:486519028-486528397 GCF_002162155.2 Triticum dicoccoides
TGGTGCGGGGGCGGGGCCGGGTAGGGGTAGGCGACGCCGAAGGCGGCCGCGCCGTTGCCGTTGGCGACGGGGGGCGGCGCCGCGGCGTAGTAGGCGGAGCTGGCGTTGCCGGGGTTGGGCGCGGCGTTGGCCGGGTAGCCCATGGCGGGGCCGGGAGGCGGCGGGGCCTTGGCGTTGGGGCGGTCGCCGTCGGGCGGGTGCGCCGCTGAGGAGGAAGAGGACGCCGGGTGCATGGCGCCGGCGGTGGGGTTTTTGCTTGCTTGCTTGATGGGGGAGGGAGGCGACGATGGAGATTTGGGATCTGGAGGAGGACAGGAGCAGCCGAGCAGGAGGATGGAGTCGGTCGGTAGAAACGGCGGTGGAGGGGGAGGGCAGCGCGTCGTGGGTTGGCGTAAATGCAGATGCGCCGTGTTTTTTGCCCCTTTTTCTCGGCGTTGGTTATAGTGGATGGAGTATCAACTTCGATTCTCCACGCCGCGCGTCAGATCGTCGCCGCGTTGGTACTATTGGTAAAATCATCGCGTATATATAGGGTGTTGTGGAGCATTGCACGTCGCCACGAGACTCGTAATTCAAGTCTACCTCTCAGCTTTTGGAATCTTTTCTTTTGACCGACAGGAACCGGAACCAGGTCTGGCGTTTCAACGTCGCCGTGGACGCGAGGCGATGTTTCCCAGGTGGCAATGGACGAGGCATGCAAATTGCAAAAGATTAAAAAAGAAAGTGGTAATGGAGGAGGAGTGCCCAGGTCTATACGGCCCTTGACGAAAATTCCGTCCGAATCTTCTATGCTGCTACAAAAAGTTCCGTGGAAAACAAAGAGAAGGACCCTCGACGCGACGGTGAAGACGTGACTCAGGCGAGAGTGGAAGGGACACGGTTCGCTTTGTCGAAAACGAGGCAGGAGCGGTGAAAGGGATGAGCGAGTGCCACTTTTCTTCCACCAGCTTCAACGCAACCCGCACCAACAGGAAAACGGAAGCCGCGTCCTGTGTTCTTTCCCTTCGCGCACAAGCAGAAATGAATGGCCTCTCATTCTCATTTCCACTATCTTTCTTTCTTCAAAAAGGATTCTCCTCTCCTTTTGTCATCCACCAGTCGGTTCAGTACAGCGATCTTAGGCCAACTCCACCGCGCCGCGCGATCCCAAACGGACGTCCGTTTTGTTCGGATTTGAAGTCGTGTTCGGACGTGTCCTGAGATGCGGTGGCCGTGCGACCAACGCGCGGCCACATTCGTTTGCCCCATCCTATCCGTGTCTATTTTAAAAAAAAAACAACGTTTACAATGCCAAGTCCTAGTTCACGGCCCCAGTTCATCACGCCGGCAACAAAGCCAGCGGCCTACACGTCCATCGCCGGCGTCGGTTGGCCGGCAACACAGCCAGCCTCCAAAATGAATAGTTGTCCTCGCCAACAACACAGCCAGCGGCCGGCAACACAGCCGGTCTCCAAAATGAATGTTTTCTCGCCGACACACTGCCAGCGGCCCAGCGGGCGAGCGACACCCATGCCAGCCTCCAAAAGAACGGCCACGTCGATCGAACGACCTAGTTCAGGCCTTCGGCGTCGAGCATCTCCTTCTGCTTGGCCTCGAACCAGGCCCCCGTCTTGTCGCTCATCTTCGACAAGTCCACGCTCATGATCGCAAAGGCCACCTCCTTCGCTTTGGTGGCGGCATTGGTGGCCTCGATGTCGAGCTGCCTCTGCCTGGCCTTGACGTTGTCGACCTAGATGTCGAGCTGTCTTTGCCGGGCGACCTCTTCCATGTCGAGCTGCCTTTGTCGGGCCACCTCCTCCATGTCGATCTTCCTCTTCTTGGCCGCCTCCTCCATCTCAAGCTTCTTTCTTTGAAGGTCTAGGTATTGCTTCATTTGCTCGTCCTTGCTTTGCCACTTCTTCTCGTCCCTCACATCCTTTTGAGACATCATGCCATGCAAAGTGTCATGCAATGCCATGGATGAGGCATCACGTATGTCATCAACCTTGGAGTTGGTCTTGCCCCTCGACCTCTTCGACGCCTCGCCATCTCCACCTCCGGCGAACTTGGTCGTCTTCAGTTCTCTCTCCCTTTGTAGTTCACGGTATTGTCCTTGAACTTAGGGCAATTGTTGATGAGCGTCCAACAATGCGTAAGAGTGAATGGCTTGTCATTGTGCCGGGCCTTGAATGCCTCCAAAGATTGGAATGCCTACAACACATGATCAACAAGAAGTGAACATGCAAACATATACAAGGCCGAAGTCTCATGGCCGTAGCAAGGAAAGGGCTAGGAAGAGGAGAGCATACCATGTCCCCAATGCCGAGACCACTCACGGGCCGTGCTTCAACGCTCTCAAATGCGGCTTGATACTTGTTGCACTCTTGTTGGATGAACAACCATCTCTTTTGAATCGAGTCGATGTCACAGTTGCTTGTAATTTGGTGGGGCTCGAACATCTTCCTTCCATGGAATGTTTTGTGGACTCTCGTCCAAAAAACAATGCCCTTTTATTGCGCACCTGTCCTCGGATCTTGGCTAATCTCCATACAAGCTTGGCAAATCAATTTGTCCTCATCTTATGTGTATGAACACGTGCGAATGCTCTTCCTCTTCTTTTGTGCTTCCGCTCTTTGGGTCAGCTCGTGGATGAACAATGGCGCGCCACTAATGTCAACGTCATTGCCTTCTTCTTCTTCATCATCACCATCACCTTCGACATAGATGTCATCGTCTTCATGCCACGAGTCACCATGGTCGTAGTCTGCACGGTCGTCGGCCTCTTCATCGGGGACGTACTGGGCGCGGCCATCCTAACTTTGGGTCTCCTGGGGGTCGTAGGCACGTCTGTGCCCAGCCTCGAAGATCACGTTCTCCATGTACTGGTTGTAGAAGGGGTCGTCGACCGGTGCCGTTGCTGTTGGCATTCCGTCAAACAACACACGGGGGGCCGGCATGGTGCCAGTGAACGGTACCCGTGCTTGCTTGCTTTGCATCTCGACGGCCGGCCGGCCGCCGCTGCTGGACCCAGGCATGACGTTGAGGTCGATGACGGCCGCGGGGCGCGGTGTGGACGGTGCGAACAAGCCAACGTCCGGCGACCCCGAGAGACGGGTGTGACCGTCGTGCCTTGGCGGAATAAAGCCGGGCGACATGGGCGTGGTCCGCGACGTCGGCGACTGACAGTGCGCAGGCCGGGCGACCGACGAGTCTGTGCTCGTCAGGCCGACGGCCGCTGTAGTGAAACCGGCCGGACGGCCCATGCTAAGCATGAGGAGGGCGTGCGCTTTGTTGACGATGTCCTCCTCCCCGCCGGCCGCGGCCTTGCGTCGCGCGGCCTCAATCGCTCGGCGGCGAACTTGGCCGCGGCGGCATTGCCCTTGACGACCGCTCTCCGGCTCCCCTTCTTCGCCGCTTCCGCGTCCAACCTGGCGATCTCCTCCGGCGTGCACTCCGACCATGGCTTCCTTGGCGCCTTGGCCGCCTTCTTCTTCACCTTTCCGAGGGGGTCGATGGCCAAGCCGCCGGAATTCGGTTGGGCGTCGGCCATGGAAGGGGGAGGGAGGGGGTGGCGGGAGGGATGTGGGAGGGTTTGCTGGAAATGGCGCCAAATGGGCGGGGGGTGCTTTGTGCCACCAATAGGCGGGCCAGGGGAGAACAAGCGCACGCGTCCCGCCCGTCCGCGCGCTGTCCGTTTCACCCCAAAACCGGTGCAAACTTGGGCCGGGGATGGGTCGAAAGCGGACACGAAACGGACAAAAGTCTGTTTGCTCCCGCGCGCTGGGTCGCCCAGTTTGTCCCTTTTACCCCAAACGGACGGGGACGAACATGATAGGGTCGCGCGGTGGAGTTGGCCTTACCGCAATTCACAGCGAGATGATTTCGCGGCGACCGAGCCATCTCCAATGCAAACCTCTAAAAGAAACACTGTATTTATCCGCGAGCAGTAATACGGGAGACTGGATACATTTCAAACTAGATTTAAACAACCTAGACGACTTTCATACGAACCGGATGATTTTTTTATTAAAACCGGGTCAAAATCATTACATTTTCTGACATTTTTCAACTAAACTATAGCGTACTAGGCATTTCGTAACATGGTATAAATGATCGCCGACCACGGCGGCGCCCGTTTCCCACGACATGTCTTCCAGATGTCAGGCAACCTCACCGGCCAGCCGTGAGCCCCGGGAAGTGAAGCTGCGGAAGGGGAAGAATAGTAGTGGCCTTCCTCAGATCCAAGCCTGCGACGTGATCCTCGTTCGCCTGCTCGCCGATGATTTGCCCCTTCTCGAGATGGCGCTTGTCGAGGAACGCCAATACATATGTAGTGTAGCTCCTTGCTTGCGAGTACTTTGGATGAGTACTCACTGTTGTTTTGCTCCCCTTTTTCCCCTTTCTATACCCGATTGCTGCGACCAGACGATGGAGCCCAGGAGCCAGACGCCACCGTCAACGACGACTACTACTACACTGAAGGTGCCTACTTCTACGTGCAGCCCGCTGATGACGACCATGAGTAGTTTAGGAGGATCCCAAGCAGGAGGCATGCGCCTCTTTCGATCTGTATCCCAGTTTAGGCTAGCCTTCTTAAGGCATTCTTGTTTAACTTGTGTCTGTACTCAGATATTGTTGCTTCCGCTGACTCGTCTATGATCGAGCTCTTGTATTCGAGCCCTCGAGGCCCCTGGCTTGTAATATGATGCTTGTATGACTTATTTTATTTGTAGAGTTGTGTTGTGATATCTTCCCGTGAGTCCCTGATCTTGATCATACACGTTTGCGTGTATGATTAGTATACGATTGAATCGAGGGCGTCACAAGTTGGTATCAGAGCCGACTGCCTGTAGGAATCCCCCTTCCACACTCCTTGGCCGAAGTCGAGTCTAGACATTACAAATTTTTTTACTAACATGGTTGTGTGCCTTATGGGACCACGTCGCCATTGGGCGGTATTAGGATCTTTTACTCCTCGATCTTTACTCTGGGACTCTGAGCTCTCTTCTATTCGGGTTAAATGATTTTGCTAAAAGCAGAACTAACCTTAGGTTCTCGAAAGTACTTTCTCCCGGAGAGCCCCTCACTTCAGATGATCGCCTGCTGCACTAGAAGATTCCGAAGTTACTCTACGATGTTCTCTCGAGTCTTTGTGCCATCACATTTGCGATTTCCTTCCACCGCCAACCCTTATGAAAACTGCATACACTTGCCATTCATACAATCATTCCCCGTTGATCTTGTTATTACAAGATGTCCTGAAATACTCTCTGTTGTCCTGAGAATCCTTTGAGCTTACTGCCTTGCAGTTCTTTACCACATGAATACCCCTACAGATAATTCCTCACACTTATCGAGTATCCTTTCATCCACAACTGATTCCGGTATTTCACAAAAGTCTTCGAAATACCATTCGTTCTTCTAAAAATCCTTGACATCCTAATGCTCTTGAAATTCTTGCTTACTAGCATTATGGTTAATCCCATAAGTCTGGTAATCTTATTGGCATCCTTTGTCAATATCATTTTGAGTCCATTGATTCAATATGATGTGAATGCTCGCAATCCTCAATCATATCCTAGAATTCATCCTTTCGGCTCTGCCGTCATTTTTAACATGAGTTGGATCTCGACCAATCAAATTGCCATCGATTGTACCCCTAAGCCTACTCAATTTATACATCCTTGATCAGAGTGTTTGCTTCTGATCCCTTGATTTGGAAATCATAATTCTTTTGCATTTGAGCGACGTGGGCCTGTAAGCCACACAGCCATGTTAGTAAAACAGTTTTTGGAGGACTAGACTCAACTTCGGCCAAGGAGTTGCAAAGGGGGCTTCCTACAGGCAGTCGGCTCTGATGCCAACTTGTGACGCCCTCGATTTGACCATACACTAATCATACACGCAAATGTGTACGATCAAGATCAAGAACTCACGGGAAGATATCACAACACAACTCTAGACACAAATTAAAATAATACAAGCTTTATATTACAAGCCAGGGGCCTCGAGGGCTCGAATACATAATCTTGAAAACACAAGAGTCAGTGGAAGCAACAATATCTGAGTACAAACATAAGTTAGACAAGATTGCCTTAAGAAGGCTAGCACAAAAGCAACAACGATCGAAAAGGCAAGGCCTCCTGCCTGGGAGCCTCCTAACAACTCCAAGTCGTCAGCGGTCTTCACGTAGTAGTTGGCATCCTCCGGGTAGTAGTAGTCATCAGTGGCGTCGTCTGGCTCCTAGGATCCGTCATCTGGTCGCAACAATCGGGTATGAGGGGAAATAAGTAGCAAAGCAACCGTGAGTACTCATCCAAAGTACTCGCAAGACTTACATCAGATCTAAACTAAGTATGCATCTGTATCAAAGGAAATCGGTTGTATCTGTGGACTAAACTGCAGAATGCCAGAAGAGAAGGGGGGGAAGCCTAGCCTATCGAAGACTAGCATCTTCTGGAAACCACCATCTTGCAGCAATAGGAGGGAATATAGTAGCATAAAGTAAAGTAGTAGTAGTGTTATCAGCCTCGGACAGAGATCCTTTCTCGACTCCCTGCGAGAAAGCAATCCCAGAGCCATACTATCCAGTTATCATCGCAATCCAATTCTCATCACCATCCAGTTCTCATCACAAGTATTCAGTTCTAGTTGTATCGATCGGGATACAACTCCAAGTGTTCGTTACTGTAGGACAGGCTATCGATAGATGTTTTCTTCCCTGCAGGGGTGCACCAACTTACCCACCACGCTCGATTAACTCCGGTCGGACACACTTTCCTGGGTCATGCCCGGCCTCGGCCAAACAATACGCCGCAACCCGACCTAGGCTTAATAGAGAGGCCAGCACGCCGGACTAAACCTATGCCCCCAGGGGTCATGGGCCATCTCCCCAGGAACTCCTGCATGTTGCGAGGGCGGACAGTGAGCAGACCTAGCTACCTCCTTCAAAAAGGAAGGTGCTTACCAGTCCAACCCGGCACGCGCCGCTCAGTCGCTGACGTCTTTAAGCTTCAGCTGATGCATACGACGCAGAACGCCCATACTATGCCCACGTGATGGTTAGTGCTATCAGGCCAGAGGCCCCTCGGATCAAATATACAAATCATAGTGGATTAGGAACGCGCGGTAATGAGCAGAGACTCACGATCGATGTGACCCCGTCGCCCCGTCTCGAGTACTTGCAGCAAGGGCTAAGAATGCCCGGCCACGCCTCGTCAGTATCTCGCGGGCACCTTCCAGGTCAACCCGACTCCACATCACTCGCTATTAAGCTCGCGCGGGCACCCCTCAGGGTCGACCCGTCTTTAGTAACATGGCTTAGTGTAAAGTCATAGTAACCATAGTAACTGTGTGTCTAACACCAAGGGGAAAACCCGAGGAATCACCCTCGGTGAATCCCACTCGATGTTATCATCACACGTAAGAGGATCCACCCTCGAGGTTCACACTTGAGGGGTTGCACGACAAAGCGGTAACGGAAGTGGTTAAGGAGGAAATCACCCTCGATGACCTCAACCGTATAGCTACACTACGAAGATCTTATCAGGAGTGATGTAAGAGGTTCCACCCTCGGCACTCGATGGTAAACTACAGAGTCGTACAACTAGGGGGGTGATGTGCGGTGTCGGAGCCTGGACGTCGATCACGTTGGTCGACTCATCGAACATAAAGCAGGGCAACTGGGACAAGGTGGGGTCACTGATGGATCACTAACCATCCTATACTAAGCAGTTTAGGATAAGCAGGTAAGGTATAAAAGCAGGTAACAACAACATGCTATGCATCAGAGTAGGATCATACAGAAAGCAGTAGCAGTTCTAATGCAAGCATGAGAGGGAAATAAATGGGCGATATCAGAATGCTCAAGGGGGTTTGCTTGCCTGGTTGCTTTGGCAAGGAGGGGGGTCGTCGTCGACGTAGTCAATCACATGGGCAGCATCGGTCTCGGGGTCTACGGGAAAGAAGAGGGGGAAGAAACAGTAAATATAATGCAAACATAGCACCACAAAGCATTACATGGCAATAAGATGTGCCGGGTGTGACCTAACGCGATAGGAGGTGATACCGACGAAGGGGGGAAACATCCGGGAAAGTATCCCCGGTGTTTCGCGTTTTCGGACAGATGAACCGGAGGGGGAAAGTTGCATTTTCGCTATGCTAGGGATGCGTGGCGGATGAACGGGCTGCGTATCCGGATTCGTCTCGTCGTTCTGAGCAACTTTCATGTACAAAGTTTTTCCATTCGAGTTACGATTTATTTTATATTAAAATTTAAAAGATTTAAAACATTTTTAGGATTTATTTAATTGTTTTAAATCAACAATATCCAGAAAGTGTTTGCTGACGTCAGCAGTCAACAGGGGGTGTTGACTGGGTCGCTGACGTGTGGGTCCCCCTAGTCATTGACTTAGTTAACTAAAGAAGATTAGTTAATTTAATTAAAGTGATTAGGTTAATTAATTAGGCTTAATTAGATTAATTAACAAGATTAATTAAGTTAATTAATTAATTATTATAATTTACTTTTTTTTATTATTTTTTAAAAATGTTCTGGGGCAGAGCCCCACTTGTCATTGGCCCCTGGGGGCCGATGCGGGTTACCGGCATTGGGTGCGTGGGGCATCGCCCGAACAGCGAGCCGAGCAGGGCCGGCCCCGGACGCAGGCGCGCGGCCAGGCGACCGAGCGAGGCCAGTCAGGCGGGGCCAGCGGCAGGGAGGCGACAGCGAGCCGCGGTGGAGGCGAGGCGGCACGGCAGTAGCGGGAGGCGGCGGCGAGCGCAGGCGGCACTAGCAGCGGCGGAAGGCAGGCGGGTGAGGGGGACAGAGCAGGCCACCAGGGCGAGCGCCGCCACGGCACCGGCGACTGTGTAGGTGCGCGGGCGACAGCGGATGTGGTGCAGGGCGCCTAACACGCGCCACATGCAGTAGTGCGACGGTGAGCGCGAGCGCACGAATAGGGCGCGGGGTGACCGTCGCGAGCAGCGACAACCGGGATCACAGGGCGTGCACGGTGATGACAGGAACAAGGGGGGACAGGAGGGGTTCTCACCCCCGTTGTAGATGAATAAGGGGTCGGCGAGGCGCGGCGGAGCCGTCGAGGGAGAGGTGTGGAGGCGAGATCCAGCGGCGACGAGGTGGTGAAGGCGTCGGGGTCCGGCGACGGCGAGCAGCGACGCCGGGGCGGCGCCAGGTGGCAGCGGCTTCGGGCCGTCCCGACGAGGGAGGGCTTCAGGGAGGATGGGCAAGGTGACGGCGGGGTAGCGCCGGGCGGCATCGGTGAGGTGGCACCTGCGTGGTGGCGTCGAGGAAAGGGCGGCGGCGTCGTACGGGACGAGACGATGAGGCGGGCACCGACGAGGTGGGCAGTCAGGCGAGGTGGCGGCGTG